>NW_027279690.1:225000-271111 GCF_046629955.1 Centroberyx affinis
GCGGCGTACCTTCACAACAATAAACTCACTGCAGTTAATGAGGATGAAGTGCTGCTATTGTGATTGAGATTTTTATTGCGTGGGAGAGCGAGGTGCAAACGCTTTCATCAAGCCTTCATCAGCGGGCCTCGCCATGCCAGTTTTAAACTGGCATTTGCAAGTTTGAGTGCAGTCACATTAGTCTGATGAGAATAGTGTGCTACATTTGATGTTGAGTCAATCAATAGCTGATTTACTTTCTTAGTACAATAGCTACTCTCCTGCTCCCCATGTTTACTATTAACATTTAGTCTGGATCAAATAGAATAAATCAGCTTTCTTATACAGTAGCTTCATATTGTAATGGATATTGGCAGCAGCAAAAAAACAAAAAAACGAATAGAATTCCTGACCATGGGATCATTGCTACTATTAAGTCCCTCTATATTATGAGTTCACATGCACATTGCATTGTCTATGCAGTAAAAAACAATATGCAAAATACAGCTGAATAGTAAAAGTAAAAGATGACTTTGTTAACTTTGCACATGTTGCTTTCTCTCTTTAAGTTTTCCATGTGATTGATAAACTAAATGAAGCCCAACCAACTGAGCGCCCCTACAGTAGAATCAAGTAGAAGTAGAAGTATTCTGGGCCAAGTTTGGATGGAAATAATCTGAACTGCTATAGATCTACCTGCCTGTGTGCGAGGATGTTATGAAACGCCTGTGTCTGGTCTGAACATCAGTGGAACTGCCTCCGGTAAACAGCTTTAGAGCAACAGCGGAGTCAGCCTCAACAACAACAACGTGGTGAGCAGAGTTGAGAGATGTTTGTGTGTGTGTATGTCTAAGCGTGTGTGTGGGTTTTGTGTGTGTGTGTGTGTGTGTGCATGTTCACGCATATAGTATACGTGTGCTGCATGCATGTGCAAAAGCATCAGACAGCCTTTGTACATACCTCCTTTGTTTCATTTCCACAGTTCGCTCATGTGGTGTGTCACAAGCCGAGCCAAAACACCTAGTTAGCTTTCTTTGATAGCTGATCCTACATCTGTGTTTCGATGGCACCTTGTCCAACCTGCTCCGAATGATCCAGCCAGCCAGACTGCAGACCGGAGTGCCGAATCCTCTGTGTGTGCCAAGAGACTGTCGAAATAATAATCCCACCCTGGGTCAGAGTACATTAACAGTCTCTTTTATGAGGTACCGTACCCCCTGTGCCTTTCAGGGGGATAACTGTGGGAACAATGGAGATTGTTTCCCAGAGGCTCTGCAGCGAGTAAATTCAGCCAGCAGGGACCTTTGAAGGGCATTAGGCTTTCTCACCGAGCTGCAGGAACTTCTCGGTAGCAGATAAGTGTTAAATTCAAACGCTCTGAATCCCCACTGTTTATCATTTGCGGTCATAAGTGTCAAAATCTGCTTCCAGGGTACGTTTTTCGCAAAATATCCACGCATGAATTCAAAGCAGGTGGTTCAAAGGAAATAAAGCAAGTAAATACTGAGAGAGCTACAAAACAGAAATGGAACAGGTGTGAAAGAAAGATACTAAGAAAAGGAAGCCATGTCAGACTGTGGGGGGAAAAGAGTAAGACCATAGTGTTGTGCCGAGGGACCAGGGCTGCTGCGGTGCGCTAATCCTAACCAGACCTACCTCGTCTGTCTTCAACCAGCGGCACCTCGTAACACAGGAGCGTGTGTGTGTGTGTGTGTGTGTGTGTGTGTGTGTGTGTGGGAGGAGGAGCAGGGGACTGGTCTACATCATGTTCCAAGTCCAAAAGGAGGAGACATTTTCTGCAGAGTCTGCAGCCTCTCCCCTTCACCACCTCAGTGTGTATGTGTGTTTGTGTGTACAAAAATGTGTGCATGTGTGTCTCTATGTGTGTGCATGTGTGTGTGTGTGTAGATGCACATGTGTGTGTGTGGGTTGTGAAAACCTCCCACCATATGGGCTGTTTTAGCAGGTGACCCAGCGGACTGCATTACTGGGTGACAGAGATGCATAGCGAAGCCTCATCCATCTCCACATCTGCAGTGAAGACAAGCGGGTCACTGGAGATGGATAAGATGTGAATTGCTGTGAAGCTTGTGCCCCAAGCGTTGTTTCTTTCTCAAATAAGTGCCTGAGCGTATGACTTCAGCTCAAAACTCACTTAAGCTGAACAGCTAAAAATGTTAGTGGTGTGCAGAATACTTGAATAAAACCAAAATACAGCAATTCCTAAGATTTATATTTTGTTTTGTTATTTGATTTTCTATTTGTTTATTTCTTTTGAGCAGTATTGCCCTTATTTATTAAGGTTTTTTTTTTGAATGAGTATTAACTGCACTGCAAGTCACACACACACACACACACACACACGCACGCACACACGCGTACACACACACACACACACACATATACAGCCCCCACAAAGCAGTTCTCCTTCCTCTTCTCTCGTCTCTCCCACACTTACCTTCCACTCCTACACAGTCTCTGCTCTAACGCAGCGTAAAGCTACAAGTGTCAGCTATTTAAAACACTTACATCACTTGTCAGATAGTTTGTCAAGTGAAATTACGTGTGTAAAAATAGCTTCCATCTGAGTGAGTGTTGATCATCTTCTTTAACAATGAAACAATGCAAGTTATTGTGATTGTACAGACACAAATAGCGATCTGCTATAATCTACCTCAGAAACGCAGCAGAATCTAGATCTAGATCCTAATATCTTACGTTTAAATTTCATTTGTCATGTTGACAAAACCGCTATCAAATGAGAAAGTGTATTTCTTTTGCATTTCAGCTAATATATTCCAAGTTATCTTTAGTTTGGAGAGGCTGGGGTCATTCAAACATCAAGCAGCTTTGTGTACATTCTCCCTGCATCTCCCTGTGCTTTCAGCCCACAGATGAGGTGGTTGAGAGCGCTGAGAGCATGTGCACTTTGGAAATACTAGGCCGCATGGTAACTATAATGAAGAAATTATTCAAAGTGTAACATGCCCAAATGTTTCCCTAACCTTAAAAACAGAAGTATATATCATAAGGTTGCTTTTTTTCCAAACGTATCTCCAAAGTGTGCCCTTAGTTTGGAGCCTGTCAAAAAAGAAAATCAAGAAAGCAGCAAACAAACAGAGAGAGGAGTCGGGGGGGTGGGGGGGGGGTGAGATGTGGGGTGTGGGATGGGGGGCATGTTTACCTCTGTTCTCTTGGGGCACTGCTGCGTGTCCCATCTTGGAAGGGAGGGGGGGTTTTGTAGGGGGAAGGGTGCGCTTCTTTCTGAGAGGGGAGGGAAGGGGGTATTCGTATTTTGACTAAGGGAGGATTTTAAGTTTGGAAGAGAACAAGCGGGGGGGGGGGGGGGGGGCTAGAGGGGGAAGAACTGTATATTTGGGGGAACTGAACGCTGTGCAGTCCTCCACTGCCCTCTTTCAGTGAAGCTCCTGGGTCGCCTTCTGTTTGTTTGTCAAAGGAAGAATGACAACAGACAAAAAAAAACATCCTAACCCACAGACAGCCTTCCCAACTGCAAACCATACTGCATGCATTGCTCATTTTCTCAGACACTCACACTTTTCACTCCCCTTTTAAAACGTACACACTCGCTACATGACACTCACAGTTAGAGCCATACCAGCGGTGCGGTGGGACATGAAGAGCTGGCTATATTTGTGGCCCCACCACCGAAAAATAAATAGTCAGCAGGCAGAGATGATGGAGTAGAGGGGACTTCAGCCTCTGGAACCACATGCATGCCTGCTGGCTTGGGATCAGATTTCACCAGAACTTTCTCTCTGCTGTCTCCCCTATACTCTGCTTCGCTCTCAGCCTTCATGCTGTCTTAATAAGAAGAATAAATAAATAAATACTAGTAAAGTGCTCTGCTTTTTAAGAGTTCATTTCTGAAGTATATATATATATGCTATACACACTAAAGCAAAATAACCCTCCAAAACTCCCTTCCACCTTAAACCCAAGCCTCCCTTTCTCCTGCCCACACCCCTGATAACCCCCCTCACACTCCCCGCAACTACTCACCCCTTAAACTCTCTCTCTCTCTCTCTCTCTCTCACACACACACACACACACACACACACACCAAAACCGCCTGCCAACAAAGAGAGGGGGGCAGCAGAGAGAGAGAGCCAAAGAAAGGGAGAAGAAGGAAAGTGCACGCTTGACTAATTCCTGTATTCAGAGTCTGTAGTCCCTTCCCCTCCCTCTCCCCTGGCCATGTGTGCGTGCATGTGTGTGTGTGTGTGTGTGTGTGTGTGTGTGTGTGTGTGTGTGTGTGTGCATGTGTGAGAATTGGCACACTCTAACCTTGACATTTTAGCATCACGGGGGCGATGAATGAAAATGACCACAATACACTTGGGAAGGGGGAGTGGGGAGGAGGAGTGGGAGGAGTGGATGATAAGGGGCGAGCAAGGGTTAAATGGCTAAAAGGGGGGGTGGGGGGAGAGAGAGAGAGAGAGAGAGAGAGAGCGCACATGTGTATATCTATATACATATGTATGTATATGTGCAAAAGATCTTGTGTGTGTGTGTGTGTGTGCATACAGTTTAGCATGTGTCACTGTGTGTGTGTGTGTGTGTCCAAACCCAGCGGCAGGGAGGGAATGGGCTCTGCGCTCTAAACAGCCTGCCGGTTATTTAAAAGCCTTGGGGCCTGTGCTAGATTGATGTTGTTTTCTTTCAATCAAGGAGCCGTGTGGGACGCGCTCGCGCTCCAGACTGCTCACATAAACACTCTTTACTGCTAGGGTAGGGAGGAATAGAGGCCTATAGACACTGAGTCTGCATCTGCCCGACTCCGTCTCCGTCTGTCTCTCTGCTGCTCCGTCTCTCTGCGCAAATTCCTCTCCATCAGACCAGAACCTGTGAAAGGCTGATGGGAACTTTTCACCAAGTTACTGTAATGTCCACGCAGCAGACACATGTGCTTTCTGGAGTTTGACAAGAGATGCTCTATGGGGATGTTTTCAGTAAAAATACACCCATGTTGAGTGAAAGTCATAGGGAGGATCCCCACTAGTATATAGGCTACTCATGGAGTTTGCGGGGCATATGGCTGATCCCTAACAATATTTTACCCTCTGCTGATATATGGGTGACATGCATAGTGAAATGCTGACGTTTCACACTTCTACATTTTCCAAGAACTGTAAACTGTCCCTTTTCTTAATTTTCTAAATCACTTAAATATCCTATAATCACAAGTTATCATGTACTAAAATCGAGCAGATTCTAAAAGTAATAATGAAGAACAATGTGTTTGTTTGATGATGTGTGGTCCCTTTTACCCTAGACAATATTTTGCTTAATAACACTTCCAGTTTGTTTGACCTAAATATATGCCGCCATAAACACCATCAAATTTATCTCAATAATCCGTCTCAACAATAGATTGATTAATAAGATGGCAACCTCATTAAATTGTATTACTACCGAATGAACTTCGTAATTGAACAAATTGATGGCGGTTGCTAAATAAACATAAAAAAAAGTAATATTTTGTCTTGTATTCATTTCCAGAAACAAATGAAATGCAAATAGGTGAAAATGTTTTCATTTAAACAAAGTATGTAAAAGATACTTTGTCAGTATCGATTTGTAACTGACACCCAGTCCTAATTGATATGATGGCTTAATTGGGGTTAAATTAGGTGAAAATCTTTGCATGTTTTTTTTTTTTCTCCCATAGGAGACTGGATCCACAGGATTTGTTTCATTGGTCTGCACAGGGCTTAATAAGAACATGACAGACTGCCACTACCGCCCAGAGCAGAACAGGAAGGATGGAGCAAATCTGCCAGCTCTATCCAGAGATCTGAAATTATTGTGCATGCCACATTTTCCCTGAATATTGAAGACCTGCAAGTAACCGTGAGCGAAGCTCCGTAGAGGCTCCGTAACACCCAAAACAAATGTTCTAATTTCTGCACAGCTCGGCCTGTTCGTGTTATTCAGCGCCCCCTTGAGACTGTGAGACAGGGTAGATGTAATCTGACTCAGCGGAAGTAGGCTGTGGGTATAAGCCTGCCGTCTATTTCAGACGGAATTCTCCTCCCCTTCCGCTATCTGCGTGTTACCGTTTTCAAAGTCCCCTTTGCTACGTGAAACAACAACAACCTCCAAGCTATCAACCTACACACTGAAAATGGCAAGTTCTAGGTATCGAATCAGATTTTATTACAGTTGCAGGACCACAACAATTTGTGAATGCACCTTGGAAAAGCACAGACTCCGTCTCGCAAGACTCTCATGCCCGATGTTGATCCGTTTTCTGACACGGCCATCGTCAGTCGGAGTTGATTTGGCACATCTTTTAACTCTGGCTCCTCCAGAGCTAAAGTATAGGCAGGCGTCACCTCTAGGGCACCGATGATCAAGTTATGTTTGTCTTTTTTATCAGTAAAAGTCGTATCACATAGTCGACATACGTGTTTTACTGTTTTATGTGGCGTATACTTTTGTGGGGATTTATCCATTTTAATGCCCGGGCTCGCCTCCTCACATGCAAATGTTCCACCAAAACAAGTTCCCCCCCGACACTATTTTGCTAGGGCACCGTCGCTGCATCCTGGGCTTAGCGCCGCCCAAGACGATTGTGATTGGTTTAAAGAAATACAAACAAGACAGAGTTTTTTTTCCCCTATACCAGAATGATAATGGGTTCAGCCAGACCTTTCTCCAGCGCTGGCACAGCGCTAAAACGAAGTGTGGAGATAGGCCTGGCTATGCGAGACTAGGGTAGATGTGGATGTGGATGTGGATGAGGCAAACGGCATCACAGTCACATCGTCCCTGCTTGAAATCCAAAAGCTACGCAAAAGAGGGTTTAGGCAAGAATGCACCCTACTCAGCAATATAGTCATCTGTTATCCCAGCGTCATGCTTAATGGGCTAAATGTAGCTTCCTTTCAAACCACTTCATAAAAATGTGTGTGTGTGTGTGTGTGTGTGTGTGTGTGTGTGTGTGTCACCTGGATATTGCTAATAGACCATGAAGACCCTACTAATGTACACGCACACACAAACTATGCCGAGTTTCCCCATCTAAAGAAATAAATCATTCACCAGACTAGACTGTGTCCACAAGGCATACACTGACCAAAAAAAGAGTGAGCTTGTGGAATATATTGAGTCCTTCAGAAAATACGTTTTTAATTTGCACACTCCAGCAGCAGGTATAGTATGAATACAGTTTGAATTATATCTTTAATTTCCCCTGGCTGTGCCAAGTATTCAACAACTATGACCAATTGTATGTATCCAGGCTTCAAGGCAAGGTATAAGCACAACACTCTCCCTGGCTTTTCCCATGAGTGAGAGATGAATGGGTGGATTTTCGAAAAGACAAATCGTCAGTAGACTGCGCACAGCACGCTCATGTATAAAAACCTGGGCAGTGTGTGATGCTTTAAACCAAACGAGACCAAAGGGACAAGAGAGGCAAAACATCACTGCTGTTTAGGAGACAGTTTGTGTTTAAGTTTTGACTCATCACTTGCTGTGGGCGGAGAAGTGTCCATAGTGCAGTTTTAACTCAGAAAACAGTAACATTATGCAGCCTCTTTATTTTAGATTTCAAAAGAGAGCACGACATGGGTATGAACAATTCAATTCCACTGTATTCATTACTGCAAATGACAAATCCAGTGGTCAGTGCCTATATATAGTATTAAACCAGATTAATTTTACCTTAAGAAAATCCATGTGATCTAATAATGGTATAAATATTCTAATGTGTATGACTAGAATGAGACTGACAAAAAGTTGTTTCCCCTCAGTTTCATCTGCTCCTTGGCCTCTATCATAGTGTTTTAGTAAAGAGGGCCAAGAACAGCCAAAGGCTGTATTCTGGACAACAGACCAGCTGCACATCGCTACAGAATATGATGATGTGATGTGATGTGCACTGTATTGTCTTACACAGTCCGCTTCACTTTATGTGAGGTCCTGCTGTCCTTGTACCATGTGTCAGAATATACTGTGAAGTTGTCAATATGTATCTGCACCAATGCCAACAACACATATTATTATATTGTACTTGGTGATTAAACTGTTCTTGATGCTTATAAAAACATCACATCCCACGATGCACTGTGCCAAGGGACAGAGATTAAATAAAAAAGGTAACACCACAGCTGGAGGTTGTCGTCCAGTGGTGCCACACTGGAACCAGAGGTGGGTTTTCTGCTGAGGACATGGCTATTCTGTTATTCCCACCATCCTTTGTATCTCCATGGCAACTACACCAATAGTTGAGTAGTCTCTAAAGCCCAGGAAAGGAGGTGAGTACAACTCAGTCTACCTGTGTGTGCCGTGTACTCGACTACACCGCTGCTGCCGCTTTCCGCTGTTGGCCCATTATGATTTCCAACCAATTAGGCAGCTATGGTGCAGAGGCCAGATGAGACCTGTTACTGTTCTCTAAATGCTTCCCTTTCTATAGCTGCTGTGCTGATCGGCAGTCAGAGTAGAAATCCAGAGGAACTTATTACAGTCATGGTGGAAAGTAACTGGAACAAATTATGGGATATAGTCTCGTTATGAAATGGCTCGGGTGGAAGGGGAGGTTGGCGAGCGTACACGTGCGCAGGCACACACACACACACACGTTGGGATGAATGCATACACACAGGCACACATACACACACACAAATGCATGCACACAAACTCAAGCATTCTCTTTCTCTGTCTCTTTCTCTCATACACAAACACACAAAAACATGCACACACACACACACAAGCATGCTGTCTTTCTCTGTCTGTCTCTCTCTCTCTCTCACACACACACACACACACCTCCCTCACAGCAGTAGCCTCTGCGCCTTTTTCTTTCTCATCGACCAGAAATATCGATGTACTGAATGTTGGAAGGCTGAGTCAATAAACAAGAGGAAAAGCTTTTTGAGGAGGAGAGAGTGACTGAGCGAGAGTCTGTCTGCATGCAGTCCAGCTCCCCGTGCATTTATGTACCTGTGTGTGTGTGTGTGTGTGTGTGTGTCTGTGTTGTGTGCATGCATTCATGTGTATACCTGTATATAAATGTATACACCTGCCTGTACATGTCCCATCCTATACATTTGCCCATTGGTACATACATGTGTCTCTCTGTATCTCTCTCTCTCTCTCTCTCTCTCTCTCTCTCTCCCTCCCTCTCTCTCTCTCTCTCTCTCTGAAGTGACTTAGTCCTTCCCCTGCATCTCTCTCTCTCTGCTCACATCTCCTCTCCTCTCGTCTCCCCTCCTCTCTCTCCAGACTCACGGAGCTGACTCGTTAATGTTTAATGCTCACTCAGGAAGCAGACACGCTCAGCAAGACACACACACACACACACACACACACACACACTCCCCTCCCACGTCCCCCTAGCGACGCCATCCTCATTACCAGCCTGAGATTTGACCTTTCACCCCTAGACCAGATGGCTGATGTTTTCATTCTGGAGGGAGAAGAAATGAACCAGGAGTGGTTCCACGCCGCACAGCCTCATAAGAAGGGAAGGAGGAGACGAGTGTTGGACGATGGGGGGGGGCTGTCTATCAACAGTGGGACGGATATAGCTAGAGGTTGCTGAATCAGGCCGGCCTACTGCGCATATATCCTTTGTGAAGAAATCTGGGTTCCTCTCCCAGCTGCATCTTAGAATTAAAGGAGATGTCCAGTTTTCCCGAAGTGATGTACGATCTCTCTGTCAGCAGTAAAGTGGATACAGACACACTTCTGTATTGCAGGCTTATTTGAACAATGTGACACCGGCATTGATGAAATTATTGCTGACATGAAAGTAATACTCATCCCGGAGTATTATTTATTAGGTATGTGTTGTCCACTCTTTTGAAAATATCAACATCAGTCATCGGGAGAAGTCACACTTCTTGGTACAGTAGATCCACATCCAACCCCCATTTAATAAGAGTTTTACCCAGGAAACCCCATCTGAGAAGATATTTGTTGTTAGATATCACATGGCACAGAATTAGAATAGAAACTGTCTATACTGTAGTTGGGGAGGTATGCAGGATAAAACAGTCATCCTTAGGTCCATACATTCTCTAATTGTGCTAACATCTACTGAGTGAAATTAACTTAGTCCTCATTTTGCTGGGGAACCCCTCAAACCCTTTCAAGTACCTCTGGTATTGAGATATCAGCTGGCATGACACCAAACACACACACAAAGTAGAATACGCTGTGAACACTGATCAATTCCTCTCAGCGTTGCAGGATCTTTTGTGAATGAAATTTAATTTTGAAATATAGAATCGCTGTTATGGGTTGAGTTAAGATCAATGTGAAATGGATTAACCTCTGCTCCCCATAAGCCCTCCGGCCTATTGCTCAAAATCGTCTCCAACAATGTGCAAATCATCTGCTACAACCTCCAAATCTGCCACAGTATTCGAATGAAGAGTTTAAAAAATGAGATTCACCATTTGAAAACTTGAAACATCTACTATTTATAAGGTAATTGTAAAAAAAAAAATAGCATTAAAGTACAAATCACTATGGGATTTATTAAATAATTAGCACAGTAATGTCATTTCAGAAGATAACATCATCTGTATTTTTGAAATATCAAGCCATTAACTGTTTTCAAAATGGATATATAGTGTTTTTTGGAATAAATCTAACAAGTTATTCATTATTGACTTTTTATTTATTTACCACAACTGCCAGAATAAAGTTTGAGCTCCTTTTCTTTTATCCTCAGCCTGTAGACTTCCTTGACTCCAGACTCCGTGACAAAGTCCAGGTCAGGCTGCAGCTCTTTGCCACTTCACACATCAAACGACAGCACAAGTCACACAGTGTGGACGAGACGTGACGTCCACTAGGGACTGAAACTGAGCAGGCGGAGAGACGGAAATGTGTAAGTGAGGAGAGGTGGGGTATGTGTGTGAGTGTGTGTTTAAGAGAGAGAGAGAGAACAAGAGAATGAGTGAGTGAGAGCAGTGGAGATTTTACAGGCGTCTGTATGTTCCTGAGCCCATGGTAGTGTGTGGCTACCCCTTTGGCAATGGCACCCTCCGGCGGAGACTGACGCATTTTAGAGCTATTACTGTAAGACTGAGCTGCATCCATTGTGTGTGTGTGTGTGTGTGTGTGTGTGCAAGGGGATAACACAAGCTGGAGTCAAAGGTTAGGGGGCTTTAAGGCTCTTGGAAGAAAAGGCTGTTTCTGTGTGTGTGAGTGTGTGTGACGGTGTGTGTCTCTCTCTCTCTCTCTCTGTGTGTGTGTGTGTGTGTGTGTGTGTGTGTGTGTGTGGAGGTCTTTTCCCTCTCTGCTAGTAATGAGGAGATGTTAAATGAGTCTCACAAATGGCAAGAAGAAGAAGGAGGTGAGAGGCACAATACAAGGAGAGAGAGAGGTGGTGGGGCATGAGAACAATTAATGTTTGTCACAGGCTGAATAATTGGTACAGCAGAACTTTGCTACTGATCAATTTATGACTAATTCATTGCAGGAGAATACATTTGAGGTATTCAGCTGTCATCCAGAGCGACAAGCAGTTTGGGTTCAAGTATTTTGCTCACGGACACTTCTATATGAAAAAAAAGTGCTCTTGGAAAATCTTGTACAAGAGACAGTGTGGGGTAGAGATGGGAATAACAGCAGGGCTACATACAATGGAGGCTGGATTAAATGTAAAAGTTTTAGAAATTGTTGCTTTACTTATTTATTTATTCATAGATTCGGCAGTTGTGCCATTATATTCTAAACTTCTTTTTCTTTTCTTTTTTTCTTGATTATTTTGTTTCTATGCGGCATTCTATATTTTCAGGTTCACGTTTATTTATATAGTGCTTTAAAAAACGAAAACAAGTTTGTAGTGCTTTACAGAAATTGGTTATAAAAGACAAGAATAAAAATGCAAGGAGTAAAAACACATGAACACCTGATCAATCAAAATAAAAAGCTAGTAAGCGAGTAATTGTGGGTTTTGCACGAACCAACCGAATCTAGCCTACTGTTGTCAGGGAGACTATTCCACAGTTTAGGTGCTGCTATGGATTTATGTCATTTCATGGTTGATTTTCTAACTCTACCAGAAAATGTTGTCACAAAAAAAAGAAACATCTCTACAGGATAAACACTGGCTGTTATGATGGTCTCTCTAACCATCAGGCCATCCTGCTGCCACTGACCACCACTGCAATAAACACTGATCACCACTGACAGTGCCTCTCCTCACTCCACTCTCTCTCTCTCTCTCTCTCTCTCTCTCTCTCTCTCACACACACACACACACACTCACTCTCTCTCTCTCTCTCTCTCTCTCTCTCTCTCTCCCTCTCTCTCCTTCACTGGCAGCAGATGTGTGATGTGTGGCCGGCGCTACGCAGCCAAGTCGCCCCCGTAACAGAGGTGACAGCCTTCCTGAGAGCTTCTGCCAACAACGCCGCATGTGTTCACTTCACTCTCTCCTCTCTCCTCTCTCCTCTCTCTCTCTCTCTCTCTCTCTCGCTCCTCCACATGCCCCTCCTCCCTCCCCTCCATCCCTTTCTACCTCATTTTTTTCTCTCACTCACACATATTCCCATAGAAATACACAGCGGGAGAAGAGCGACAGACAGAGCGAGGCAAACAGAAAAAAAAAAAAAGATTACTTTTCCATTTTACAACTTGCCTGCCTTTCATTTATATCCAAGTGGAATAGGCAGAGGCCGCGGCTGCAGAATCAGATGGTGTGTCACGAACCAATGTGAACCAGAGGAGCGGCTGCACAGCGCTGCTTATGTTAACAACACACAACCGCAATGTCTGTTCTCTGTGACCTGATTGCTGAGATCATTGGGAGATGCACGTGAAGTCTGTGTGTGTGTGTGTGTGTGTGTGTGTGTGTGTGTGTGTGTGTGTGTGTGTGTGTGTGTGTGTGTGCGTGTGCGTGTGCCCTCCCTTCTCTTTAATCAGCGAGTGAGTGGAGCAGAACAGAGCGGAGGGGTGAGTCGGGGGCTCTCTGCCTGTCTGGCTGGCTATAGGCTGGCACTGCTGCCGTCTAAATACCCTCCTAACCAGTTCCGGATGTTTCCCTGTCTCTACACAGAGAATGGATTACTGCGAGTATCTCTTCATCTCGCTGTAATGTTCTCCTCCTCGCATTACCGCCAGCGGACCACCTGAATTCAAACATATGGGGCTGGATTAAAACCACATACCGCTATGAGGTCTGGGTATAAAGTGACTGTCTGGCTTTCTCTTCATTACGCAGCATCCCATGAAGGGGAGGGAGAGAAAGTTGCCATCTGAATGCAATGATTCACTCAGCCGCACTCCTTAGTTTTTCCTCCCTCCCTTCTGTTTTACTTCTTCTTTCTCTCTCTTCTTTCCTTACTTCCTCCATTCATTCCTTTCTTTTGTCCCTCCCCCTCTTCCCCCAATCCTTTCTTCCCTTTCCCCCTTCATTCCTTCCTCAATTCCTTTCTTGTCCCTCTTTTATAGCAGCAGTAACAATCTAACTTGATTGGTCTAAACAGTAAAGCAAAAAACTTGTTCTCACTCATTCACTACTACCCATTGATAATGAATCAGCGCTTATTCAATAGAAATGAAGAGGGGAGACATTCAGAATTAATTTATGGAAGTATTTAAATGGCAAACCTTGCACACTTTCACCAAGCTTCAATTGGTCCCACATTCAGCAAACCACGATTACTCACAGCAAAAAAAAAAAGCTGTTTTGTTGGTCTGGATTTTAGCAGACCATCATCATTGGTTTCGATGCCCCAGTAAATAACCAGCTGTATAAACAGAGATCATGTGTTTAGTATCATGAGCAGTGCCAGAGTCATCTGCACAACAAAACATTTAAAATAAATGATGTGGTGTAATGAAAGTGGAACATGTGTTCATTGACGTGATGGTAAACACCTTTGGGCAACACAGACACTCTCCTTTTTTCGGTTTCTCCCCCCTCTCTCCTCTCACACACATCTCTTATGTCTGATCTCTCATCTCCACCACTCATGCCTCTCCCATCTCTCTCTGCCTCCCTCCCACAGTTGCTTCGATGTAAATATTGTTCTGCTAGTCAGCTTTTATCCTTCGCTGCCACGAGAAGCGGCTATACTGATATTATGCAGTAAGGCAGAAAGAGACTCAGAGCAGATGGACAGTCACGGTGCACAGAAAGAGCGTTTTCATTGAGTGTTGTTCCCTTCAGTTCCCTTTTGACGTTGATTGCCAAGATTGATTCGAGGTGGAAAGTCCATGTTTCTATTTCTGGGGAGGGAAAACAACAATTTGCGTGAGAGAGGGAGAGAGATATAAAAGCCACTGAACTTGTACATAGTTGTTGGATAGGATGTGGGTGGGCTGCGTTGGAAGTCATGCTGTGTGTTAAAATAATAGTCAGACAATACAGAGAAATTTAGGTCAGAAGTGAAGAACCTGTTTTTGTGATGGTTCTGGCAAAGCTCTCTGGGCCTTCTGGAGCTTAGAATGGCTTTGTGCTTAGTGTGGGTATGTGCTGACCTCTGCTGGTCATATGTGGAATTACTCTGTTCGAGTGTTGACAACTGAACTTGTTGAGGTACAGTACATCCCACACAATCACCTAAGAGCAACTTGCTGATTCCCACAAAAGCAAATATGTGAAACCCTTACTCCAGCGAATGTAGCAAGCTCAATGGAAAATACCCCCATGTCCTCATATGCACAATTTCAAGTCAAAGTCAATAAATTCCTCCAAAATTATTATTTTTTTTGTATATACTTTTTATTTTTTATTTTGAAAACAGGTAGAAAAAGTGGGTCGTCTGGTACATATACACAGATATATCACACAGGCATCATTGTTATATTGTTACATTTGTGAGACAAAACCCATTATGACTCTATGTCTCAGTGTATCATTTCAGGCTTTATACCTTGTTTCATTCTCTTTGAAAGTCCTCTTGTTGTCAGATCTACAACAGTGAGTCTCAACATGGGGTCTGGGCCCCACTAAATGTCCCTGAGGAGGATGTCTCAGGGGGTCTTCAACTACATGGATCAAAGTGTGGCATTGTTGCTGTATTGTAACCTCAAATCCAACCTTTCACCTTTGCTACATCTCATCTTCTCCCTTTCTCTCTATCTCTCAGGAAGGCACAGATACAAAATTTGGTAATTAATCATATCTAAAAGCAAAAATCTTCAAAGACAGGAATCCCTGGAGCAAAATTTTCTCAGATGGGAGTCTAGTTATGTGGGGTCCATAGCATGGAAAATTTTGGACCTCTTGATTTAGACACTTTCCATCTTGCCAGAATCCTGTTCATGGCTTAAAAATCCTTTTCTGTAGCCCATCTTCTCACTCAGGTGGCTCATACAGTTGGAGGTCGGGGTCACAACAGGACAGTGGGGCAAAACAAAGACCATATAAGGAGTCTGCTCATTCATTGTGGACATTTGTATCTTATTTATTACCACAGGCATAATTCATAAAAAAACAGCCAACATCCATCTCCAAGGTCTCACCTGGAACAGTCAGTTCTGTCATGTAGAAAATCCACTGTGCACACAACAGCTAACTTTGCAAATCTGCTAGAGGCAAACATTGTTCAAATTAGTAAACGTTGTTCAAACTGAATTAGGCAAATTACTCTGCTCCATCTGCTTTCACTGGAAAATGATTTAACATCGAAAGAGCTGGTCTCTCTTGTCAAGTTTTAAAATGATTATTAATGATTTGGGGTCAGACTGAATAAGGTTTTGTCTATGTTTTGTTTAGCCAAGATCTAATTAGGCCTCGCCCCTGATCCTGCTGATATGAGCACTCATGTAGAGAATTTTGACTTTGCAATCACCTTTGATGTGATTTTTATTGTATTTTTCTTATATCTGTTGTATTTTTGTCTGTTGTATCATTGTATTTTATTCATTTGCAACTTGTTTTGTTGATGATGCTTTTTTGGCGAGGTCTCTATATACATAAACAGGCATAGAGACCATGTATGCCCAGAGGAAGGTCGACTACGAATCTAAATTAAATTTGTATGGATCTAATGATGTAGAAGTCCATCTATGTTACCCATATATACAGCTGTGAAAGCTAAGGGTGATATCTGCAATACCACCGAGTGGCCTTGGGTGGGCACCCTAAGCTTGACTCCCAACCAGCATGCACCATGGCCCACAACTGGATGGTAGGTTACACTGCATCTTCAGTATTTCTGATCCATGTTTATCAACATCATCACATTTTCTTGTTATTATTCACTATGATCTCAAATAACTGATATTGACTCATATCCAAAATGATGTACCTCATAAGTTGCAGCAACACTACGTTTTGAATAATTGATTGATTTAACCTTTTGATGTTTCATAAGCAATAATAACAACTATAGAAGACGGTTACACAACCTTCATAATCTTTAATGATACTTTCAGTCTATTCATGAGAAAGCAGAAAAAATTGTGTGGTCAAGGCTACTATAGAAACTGACAGAATCATCTGATCACAAACATTTTATGATCTTTAACAGTTTATTTTGACCTGCATCATAATCATCAATGGATGGTCAGTCACTTTCAGGTTCTGGGAAAAGGACAAAGCAGCATACACAGCGTTTCCTCTCTATTCATTCAGCAGTGGTGCAGCACTACAGCAAGAAAATTACTACCAGCTCTAGAGAACATTTTCAAATAAAATAACTGTATATTTTAGCCCAATTTCACTCTAAAACAAAATGAGATGTAGCATCAAAAACATCTTTAGCTCTGCAACCAACAGGGAGGGATGTGGAACCAAAACTAAAAATACCACTGAGCATTACCGCTACATAAAATCACATAGGAAACACTGGTATACCCACATTGCATGGCCACAGTTGAAGATAGCAACCGACAGAGTAAATAGCGGGTCTGTGACCAACCCCCACCTCGCTATAAGTGAGTAAACACGCAGTAGTTACAGATGCAGAGAGGGGGCATGGCAGTCTGCAGCTGTTGTACACAGGCGGCTCTAGGGGCCCAGGAATGTTGAAAACCAGGACACCAGTCAGGGAAACGCTATATCACCCTCGGTGTTTTCCAAGGGGTTGCAGGTTGTGTCGGTTACAGTTTGAGGTGGGTAGGAAACAGCAGTGGAAAACACTAGACTGCCACAGTGAGTTGGTGCTTCCTTGTTACGTTTTGACCTGCACCTATCCTGCAGTGTATAACTGTCTTGTAATGTGTAAGCACCGTATAACGCCCGTTGTATCTGCCAAATAAAAGTTGTTCTGACACTGTTATACTTTATCGATCCTTGCACTGCTACATGGAGGTCAGAGGGCAGAGTCAGCTACAGAAGGGAGGGATTGGACTATATGTAGTGGGCTTGTCTTACTGAGGTGGGATGATGCAAATAAATCTGTATATGGGAAACACTAACCCTATGCACTCCCTATATAGTTCCAATAAAACTGGGAACTCGTTCCACAAAGCACTGGTTCCGTATTGACGGCTCTGGATTAATAAGAAGAGCAAGAAAAAGGGGGGATTAACTTCAACTGTGTGAGAGACTGTAAATTGTTTTGTTTTTTTTCCAATGCAGCATAAATAGCCATATTATTTTTTCCAGGACTTGGAAGGTTACTTAGAAAATATATTTTGTCACAGATTACTGATTACCTGCATGAAATTGTAATCAGAAGCATAAAACGGATTAGTGAAATTTAGGTGTTAGCTTCACATCATAGAGGTTCTCTCTCTTTCTCTCTCATTTTCTCTCTCTCTCTCTCTCTCTCTCTCTCTCTCACACACACACACACACACACAATCCAGCATACTTGTGAAGCTGTGGAATTGTATCAGGCCTATTGCACCGAAGCCTCTGATTCTGTGTTAGCTATTGATCCTATAGCAGGGTCAATAACGAATACTAATGAAGATGTAAGGTCAGGTATTGAGATATAGGAATCTACATCAGGAAGGTCAACTATATGTTAACAACACTACTGGAATACCAAGTTATTCCAATAGAAAAAGAGAGGCAGAGACAGAGAGAGAGGAGTGTGTATACAAAAATAAATAAAAACAAGAGCAAGACATCTTGAATTGTTAAAATTAAAAAAATTAAAAAATAAATAAAATAAAAAATGCAGCAGCAAAGGCAACAGCTACTATGTTTGTAATGAATTAGAATTTGATTTACAAATATATACAATATCTACATCATCACCACGCTAGCTCTGATGCTGTTGTTATGAGTGCAACGGGTGCAAACTGCATAATTCAGTCTGAAAGGGTGCATGATTAATAATTTGTAAAGGAGAGAGAATTAATGTGAGATTGGGTGTTATAATGCATATATCATCATCCATTAAAATGAACTGTTTGTGCTTTAAATGTGAAGCCATGAGGACTTTGCCCAGTTGGTTTCTATAAAGCAGGTGAATCTGTGAAATATAGGAGCGTTAGGGTTGTGCCTTCCCAGGAACAACGGAAATAACTTATCTGCTGCATATGTTTCATTGAAAAAAAATAAAATGAATAAATAAAACTTACAAAAAATAAACTTCATTTTTGTGGATCTTGGAATGACTGTGATTCTGTTTTGGTTTTCTGCAATGACCAACAAACAATTTGGAATTAACTATGACCATGAAGGCTACTCAAAATCAGGATGGTGTATAGACAGCTCGCTTCTGTGACTGTAGTTTGAATCCAACCTATTGAAATACGAGAAGTTAAAATCCTGAGTAAACTCCTGAAGATTTCATGGTCTAGACGCATATATCATTCATCAAAATACCAAAAATAGCGGCAGCAGCACTGGGCTGTGACTTAAATGGAAACATTTGGGCTGGACCCTGGAGGAGAAACGCGTCCTCTGGCGCACGGGAGGACCAGCGTGCGTAATGCTGCCTTCACGAGCTGTCGGAAATATTACGACCACGAATTGAGCACACTTGAACGATCGAAGAAAGTGATAACTAGGACTGGAAAAGTCTAACCCCGCTGTTTCATTAGTCACTTCATTAGTCATTTTAACATGTCATTTTAACATGTCCTTGTTGACTTCCCCACTGCCGTCTTAAGTGCTGTCCCATTACTCTTATAACTCAAGTCAACTTTCTGAGATCTGAGGGAGTGAATCAACAACTCTATGTAGCTAGACTTCAGGAGGAGTAGACTTTTTCTTACGATTAGGGTATTATTCTAGTAAATAATAATCTGCAAATTTTAATTAACAAATAAATGTCTGTTTTGCTACTCTCTATCGCTGATTGATACTGTACATAACAGTGATTTACACTTGCTGTTCTAAACACCTATGAGTGGTCCATCTCTCCCGGGAAAAATCCTCGGCTGCACGGGAACTGATGCGTTCTATGTTTACAGAAGCAGCAACAGTGGTTTGTTTGGAATAAAATAAAAAAGAAGAAGGTAGAAGTCACTGTCTATACTGAATGCCTTTATTATTACAGCATGTTGGGCTAATGTCTCTACTGAGTTTAAAACACCAAAGCAATGATCTCTTAGAATCAAATGTGTCGCCAGAATCAGGAAAACAAGAATCTTGTGAATTATCACTTTAATTATTTATATAATTTCAGACTAAAGCACTTACTGGCGACAGTGACACGTCTAATTTACGACTTCCCGAACTTGGAAGTTAGAGTTTACGAGGGGCATTTTAAGGCAGCATTGGATCCCATTTTTAGGAGGGCTGATGTCATTTCAAAACTTAACTCACTCCCCCAAGTCAAGGCGGCGAGTTGCTCGCCTCTTATTCTCCCGTCAAGTTCTCCCAAATGCGTTACGGAACACACTAAAAGATCCGAGGAGGTGAAATAGCTCAAGGAAAAAACAAAGTTTTGCTGTCGGAGCCAAAGCAGAGGGATTTTATACCAGAGACTGGACCAAAGCCCCCCTTTCTGTGGGCAAACGCTGCTGAACTTTTTTACTGCAACCACAAAAAATGAATCGGAGCTTTAATAAGTCGCAACCTTTGCGATTTGCGGATTGTAATGCCGTGGAAGTGAAAAGCAAGGTGAGTATCGAGGGGTTGTAATGTGTAGGCACCAGATGGGGATCTGGGAAGAAAAAGAGGAGTTCACATGGTCGTCCCGTAACGGACTGTAGTCTTGTTGGTCGGAGAAACTCGTACCCCAACTAATTGAAGAGATTGTTTGCTTCCTTTAATGAAAAGGGGGCATACCTGGTTCATGAAACGCAAGTTTTGTATTAGTTGTGCACCAGTTTCATCATGTTTCTGCAATTTGCAGCGATTTTTTCTTACTTCGGACCATGCGGGTTGTGATGATTTGGAAGAGGGGCTTCTTCCCTCTCTGTCACGAAGCTTTTGAAAAAACTGGTTTAACATCGTTTTGGAACAGCCCGGCCTCTTTTAGCATGCCCATTTCCTTAAAAAAAGAAGGCTACCTCCACATCGGTTCCCATAAAAGCCAGGCTAGCTATCAGCGGGATCTGGGATGTTTTTGCAACATTGTTGCAGCGTCAGTGCGGCAATTTTTGTAACATTGTTGCAACTTACTCGATTGTTTTGCATTGGTTGCGTCGTTTGAGTAGTTTGAGAGAGCATGACAGTATAATGGCAGCATAAATCAAGTCATCCAGCAAGTACATCACCACACCAGCTATCGACCAATCTTAGGCTTACGTAACGTAGATCACTAATTTGCTGTCAAATTTTGATGATAACAGTATGTATGCAGTCTAGCTCAGGGGTTCCCAAGCGTTTCCATGTCAAGCCCCGCTAAACAGATCCACACTAGGCCTTGGACACATTTGATGAGAGTTTAGCAGAGTGAGCCCGTCTGAGAAGAGTTTTGTTGTTGGATATGTTTTGGCACAGAACTGACAACTGTTCATGTTGTAGGTGGGGAGATAACTATTCCTCATGTTGCTGGAACCAGTGTTTTAGATTAGATTACATTAAGGTGATGACAGGCCAATGTGGTAACATAAAATTAACAGGCATGCACATAGCCACACACAAATGTGTCTCCAAATGAAGATTAACCTCTCTATACCATCTTCGATACCTGAGTCACAGTTTTCGCCAAATTGAGAAGGACAAATGTTGCAACAGGTGACTCGCTCAGTCCAGTTAAAGGTCTTTTCAATTTCAATTTTAGCTGCTCAGTTTCTGGGGTGGGGTGCAGGGGCTGTGACCCGAGAATACTGTGAGAAGAGTAACAGATATGATGATGTGATGGGATGGATGGGTGGGTGGGTGGATGAAAGGGGGAGGGGGGGGTCACATCTATCCACACATGGGACTTGG
This sequence comes from Centroberyx affinis, assembly GCF_046629955.1. NCBI lineage: Eukaryota > Metazoa > Chordata > Actinopteri > Beryciformes > Berycidae > Centroberyx > Centroberyx affinis. The sequence goes on from NW_027279690.1 coordinate 246,200, forward strand.
CTGTAGCCTTGTATTGATGATGTGAATGGGCGCTGTGCCCAAAGTGAAGCCTCTTCTGTTGGCTGTCAGGGAACTCAGGAGTGTTGAGCTCGGCTCTAATTTGTAGCCTTGCAGAGACTGGTATGTTGCTGACGATGACCTACTGGCAGCGGTGAAAGAAATCCCTGTCTGACTGAAGACTGAGGGGCCCTGACGTGTGTGTGAACACACACTTACATATTGCACACTGAAATACTCTTTCTGTAACACATTTACACTCTGAAACACCCAGTCTGTACTTGTCACTGTCATCACACTCTCTCTCTCTCTCTCTCTCTCTCTCTCTCTCGCTCTCTCACAAGCACACACACACACGCTCATTTGATTTCACCCTCCTTGTGATATGAAAAGATACGGTGGGCAAGAGTTGAAGCAAGCAGGCAAGCTTCACACCTGGCCTTGCACACCTATAAAAATGATTTCCAATCCACAAAATGATCAAGGGATAAGGGACAAAGCTAGTGTTTTTTATTTGTTTGGTTGTTTGGGGAGGTTTGTTCCACAGAGACCGGAGTGGTCAGTTTATTGGTATCAGGTAGTGTTTGTGGGTGGGACTCACAAGACAGGAATTGCGTAGCTAGGATGGGCAGGTTGAACAGCGTCACCACGTTACAAGTCATTGTCAGCGGTGCTGACTCATTGTCATACGTCGTCACACGTTTTCTTTTCAGCACTAGGTAATGACTCATCGCTCTATTTATGTCCCTTTAACGGTGTCGTCATTTTCTTTCTACCCTCTCTACCCCTTTTTTTCTACTCTGTTGGTTTGTTATGCAGATGAGCAGTTTGAATGGATATTCACATGTCTGAGTAGTTTTGCCTTGCATGCTTCTCAAAGATGCGATGTGAGGTGAGTAACCAACCAGGTCAATAGAGAAACAGGGTAATGTGCAGAGATGAATGATATGGACCCAGACATGCCAGGGATGTTTGCTGTGTCCCATTTAGTTCAGTTTCACCTGGATATGCCAAAATGGTGGTTGAGTACATTTTGAGTACTGAGCCCCAATAATTAATTTTATGAATGCATTGCTTTTAGTTATATGTGATTCACAGCAAGCTTAAAAAAAAGTGCCAATCACAGCAGTTCATTTTTGATAAAAGATCCCACTGTAAGTTATAATGGCGGTTTACCTCCAGTAGTTTACCTCCAGTCGTTTACCTACAGTGATTACAATACGCATGTAAAGAATCCATTTAGGGTTCAAAATGCAGTGCATCTTCACCTGTAACATATTGTCACATTGTCTATGTATCAATCCAATCATCATCGTTTTACTCCTAAAGAAAATTGTAAAAACAAAAGTACTGAACAGGAGTTAAAGTTAAACACTCAGAATCAGTAGATTGTTAAGGAGTAGTATTGGTGCGCCCCTAGTCAGGATTGCTGAGTGTGGTGTTATATTCCTGGTTTTCCTGCCTGGTTCTCTCCGGTTCACTGTTGTTTTCCAATGATAAGCTTATCTGGGATAACACTGGAGGTGTCTGGCTGTCTGTTCTGGAGCTGGTTTCACTCACTTAAAGCTCTTATCGTGGAGAGTGGATGGGGATGTGGGGGGTTGGGTGGGAGTTTTTTTTTTCTTTTTCACTCCCTCTGTCCTTACTTTTGTTTGCCAGATTTTTTAATTTCTTTGTTGATTTTCCAGCTTCATTAGCATATTTTCAGTTTGAGCCCTAAGCCAATTTAGGCCTGCTGCATTTTACAGTGAGTCACTTTGCAGATCTTATAGCATGTTTATGTGTCTCCTAAAATGCAAAGTTGTCTTTTTCGCCACTTCAGACCCTGTGTGACACGAGGTGAGCCACCCCAGACAGACGCACAGAGCATTAGACAGGGACAAAGGCAGTGCTGGCTGAAGACAGAAGCTCGGTTAGCTTCTATTTTCTCCAGTGTGTCAGAGATAAGTGGATCCAGTGTCATCTCCAGACTTGTTTGAACCTGTTGACATCACTTTGCCCTGATAGGCCGGGAGGAGAGGTGATGTCACGTTTCATGTGATGTATTCTTAGGTTGGATTTAAAATTTAGGCCCGTGATTAATCGCCCCGTGTTCAGACTTGCTTATCCCCACGGGCCGCGTTCTGCTTTGAAAACACATTGCTCAAACTGTTCACCGAGTACAGTGTCAAGAGAGTAATCTGTCAACACTCAGGGGAATGTCCAAGCCTGTAATTGAAATGATATGCAGAAGTACATTCATAATTAGTTATGTCATCAAGTGTTGCATGTTGAATCTCTCAGTGTTCATTACTCTGTTGAATTTAAGTTTCAGTTCCCCAAATGCGGACTACACCTGTTGAATAGCACACCGACAAACCTGTTTGTCAGCTTCTTGAAGTGCCATCTTTTAATATAGCTTTAGTTTTATAAGCAAGGATCTAAGTTGGGTCTTATTTTCTAAAATGCAGGTTCACCGCTGCCCAAGATGTGATTCATCTGTGTGCAGATGAATCATGTGTGCAGAGGGCATAGTGTGTGCAGAGGGCATAGTGGGTCTGGCATCCCCCTAGTCTCCCAACACGCCTCCTCTTCTCTTAAACTCATATATCATCTTCTAATTACAGGGCAGAGCTGGCTAATGTATCCTCCTCTCTTCTTCTCTCCTCCTATTCGGCAAACTCTTCTCTTCTCTTCTACTATCCTGTCAGCTCTTTTTCCTCTCCTCTGCTCCTGTCCCCTCCTCTCTTCTCCTCTCCTGCCAGCTCCTCTTTTCTCCCCGGTGAGCTGATAATTACAGTAACGGACAGCGCTGCAGTCTACAAATTACTACTGTGATTCTAACACCAGTGCTCTTGCAATTGTCTGGTGTTGTGGTTTGCAGAGCCATGCTTTTGTCTCTCTCTCTCTCTCTCTCTCTACTCTTGTGTATGAGTCACATGATGACCCCGCCGTGACCCTCAGCTGTGCTCTCATTGGTGGTCCACTGACCTACCCGGGAAAGCTGTAGCACAATTGCTCAAGTCTGTGCTCTTGTGCGTACATGGTGGGTGGGTGGGAGGTGGGGCTGCCTGCCGTTGTCATCTCTACATGCTGAGACAGATTTTTCATCTACTGTACCTGTATTGTTCTATTGTTCTACCCCCCCCCCCTTCCTATTTCCTACTCTTTCCTCGGTCAAAACTATGAGTGATATGCAACTGAAATTTGTTTTCGCGGTAATACGATCCTGGTGTGCAGTACAACACAAAGTCTCTCGTACCTACAGAGGCACTGTGATTTTAATTTGTTGCTGTTGTTTTGGTTCAGACTTCAGGGTTTCGGTGATCAGCTGTGCTATCAGTGCTTTTGGCTTCCTTGGGTTTTGCTTTTGCCTCGACATTTTTGTGAAGCACTTGGTGAGAGTGCAGTATGTAGATTTGTGAGAAGATGATCACTATGACTGTGTTGAAACCGGTTTTGCGAAGGATGTCAAATGCCAATTTAGATTGCTTATCGCTTAGAGACAACTTCCCTCGTCGCCTTTTTACAGTAAGGCCCACATGTGTCAAAGTGAAACGAAGACCATGAATGCAGCCGAGTCTCACCCTGATTGTGCGTCTGCCAGTCGGCTGGTTTAGATAAAAGCGTGAGGTCAGACATCCCAGTTTTCTCTTCCTGTTTGGTTGTCATAGTGACTGTCCCTCTCATGCTCTCCCTTTTCTTTTCTCCTCAGTATGGGGCAGAGTTCCGCCGGTTCTCGGTGGACCGGGTCAAGCCCGGCAAGTTCGAAGAGTTCTACAAGCTCATTATGCATATTCACCGCATCGCCAACATGGAGGTGATGATCGGCTACGCTGACGTCCACGGCGACCTGCTGCCCATCAACAACGACGACAACTTCTGCAAGGCGGTGTCAACGGCGCACCCGCTGCTCAGGATCTTCATCCAGAGACAAGGTAGGTCGTCTGAAGAGGATGCAGGACAGAGTGGCCTCGTTTGGGCTTTTCTTACATTTATTACACCGCAGGATTTAGTCAGCCGTCTTTTTCTCCAACATCAGTATTCTGAAATTCTCTTAAGCTATACTGTTTCCCAGGTTAGCTTAAGCAGACTTTGGATGGGCATTGGGGTTTTGTCTTGCCTCCAAATATTCTGCACTTGGAAAATCTATAACTGATACAAAATTTCTATTTCCAGTAAACAAACCTCATCTATTGAGTTAACTGCATCTTGGACCCCAATTATTGTGCTAACTCTAATCAAAACAAGATTCCCCACAGAATATATATTTCCTCATCCAATTATGTTTTTCTTCCCTGGGAACTCTAGGCCTTTTTGTTTACCTCATGCAAAGTGTGTGTGTGTGTGTGTGTGTGTGTGTGTGTGTGTGTGTGTGTGTGTGTGTGTGTGTGTGTTTTGTGTTTCCTGCCCTCTTATTGGCTGGATCTGTCTCAGTCTGTGTCTGTCTACCCGGTTAAGTCCTGTGTCTTATCCAAAGGAAGGGCTTGCAGGCAGACGAACACACACACACACACACACACACACACACACACACACACACACACACACACACACACACACACAGGCCGGTGTCGTGGCAGCCCCATAGAAATCAGGTCATTGAGCAAAGCCTGTATCCCGGCATACCAGACATTACTGAGAGACAAAAGATCTGCATGAAAAGAGAGACTCCTTACTGAGCTCCCTCTGTGTGTGTGTGTGTGTGTGTGTGTGTGTGTGTGTGTGTGTGTGTGTGTGTGTGTGTGTGTGTGTGTGTGTGTGTGTGTGTGTGTGTGTGTGTGTGTGTGTGTGTGTGTGTGTGTGTGTGTGTGTGTGTGTGTGTGTGTGTGTGTGTGTGTGTGTGTGTGTGTGTGTGTGTGTGTGTGTGTGTGTGTGTGTGTGTGTGTATTTGTTCAAAGACAACACCACAGAGCCCTGAATGGGAACCAGCTCTAGTCTTCCTCTCTATCCCTCTCTCCATCTCTCTCTCTCTCTCATATTGATCCCAGCTTTGGAGTGGGCCTTGACTGCCTGCCAGCCAGCCAGTGAGCGAGCATACAAATGAATCTATCACTATTCACGTCCATTCATGCCCCAATCCTTCTTGGAATGTCCCTCGCTCACTTGTGTATTGAACATGTACACTCCAGGGTATTGTTTTAATTGTACTTCAGTGGCTGAACTACAAAAGCTGGCCACCATGTGCTGAATTATCTTGTCGCAGATTGCAGATAGAAAGGTTTGGCTATTCAAGAGGCCCCACCAGAATCCCCCTTAGTGCGATACAGTGTCTTGAGAGGCAATATGGCTTGAGCTTAATAAACTGGTTGTACTTTGAGTTGGACATCTGCCAACGTTTTGCAATGTAAATCTAAAACTTTAGATTGTCTGATTGTGAATTAACCGGCTTTTGAGTTTCAAAATAGAGTTTTGTATATACTAATAAACTTTGGTAGATTTATCCAGTGTGTCTAATTTGTGATGAATGTACTGGAGTGAAATAAGATGGCATAGTGAGGAGTGTTAGTCATTACCAATGGCTGCAATACTTTTAGTTAGTAATTTATTGGGGAGCACAAATTGGGCATTAATATTTGGCTCCTATGTACTAGTTTCTTACTACTTGCCCTGAAAGTGAAGTTGACCTTTGTTAGTACCTTTGGTTGTGTAGATCCCTGGCTGTGATATGACCCCAGAATCAGTGATTCTCTGTTACCTGTTGCTCTGGTAGAGGAGATTGGAGAATTGTGTTTATTTTTCTCCTCTCCAGTCACTGCTATTGTGTGGTGAAACAGGTCTCAAAATCCCACTTTTAGCACATAAACAAACACGAACAAAGCAGATTCTGACAATATATTAAAAAAAATAGTCCTGTCGCTGAATTGCGGTTAAGTGAATCGCCCTCTTTATGTTTATTAAACCTTTCATTTTGAACAAGTGTAACACCGAAATCCGGTCGGAGGTCGCTTATACCGATAGAACAAAGAAAACAGTATGTTTACCAATAATTGTAAATCAGCGGAAAAAAGTGAGGCAGTTTTTTTATATATTGACAGAATCTGCTTTGTCAAAGTCCTGTCTCCCAGCTTTTATCACCTATTTGTGCTTCCCATTGTGCAATTGTGTGCCAAGAAACATCGATTGCTGAAATTTCGAGAAAATTATCTCAAACAAACCTTTGAATGAATACTCATCTCTTCAAAAAGCATTTAACATCCCACCCCCTCCCTCCCCCTCTTTCTTATTTTGGTTGCTTGTAATGTGTTGCAGACATTGCAAGGCATCAGCTAAAATGTAACTGAATAATATAATAATTAATCCCTGAGACTCATAGTTGGGTGTCCCGGTGGTTTCTTCTTTCCTCTCTGTCCTGTCCAGCTCCACACCATATAAATCCAGAAGGGTTGTTCTGTTTTCACTGGGCTGGGGTGAATACCATGCACCAGACACTCATGACCTTTTGTCACATCCTCTTTCCCCCCCCATTCCCATTTCCTGTCGCTCTCCAGAGTATCCTATCTAACAAAGGAGAAATGGCATAAAAATCTTTAAAAATACCAAAGGGATTGACCCTGGTTGAAGGACAGCTCTGGTTGCCCATAGGACGGGCCAGTGCTTGTGTTGTTGTGGTAGTTGTGGTGTAAACAGAGCGCTGACATGGTGATGTGGTCGAGGGGAATGTGCGCTGTTGTGACTCCTGATGCTGCGCCAGTCTGAGTATCCTAAGCCTCACTGGAGGCTATTGTTAGTGGTCAGACAAAGAGGTGTGTGTATGACTGTGTATGTACCTCATGTCTCAGAAGAGTGGCCTTGCACCCCTTAATGCACATGCACAAGAAAGAGTGTGTGAGATAAGCGGCCTCAGCAATGGTGGTGCCAGGCAGTACCAGCCTACCAACGCAGGTCATCAGCGAGTGGGATCTTAGTGTCACCATGTGTCTTCTCCTCCTTCCCAGTCAGCAGACCACCCGGGATGAAGGAATGGGCTTCACACACACACACATAAAGACACTGTGACTCACCCCTCTGACACAGTGGGGACATTCTAATTAACTTACAGTGGACCGGTCTTTCACATGCATACAAGCAAAAAAACTAAACGCACAACTGAGCCAACACTTAAGACGGTCTTTGTCTCTCGCGTTTTGTTTTTCACTAAAAAGGCAAGTAATGAAAAGGTTATTCCAAATGCAAAAAAGTTTTTACAAATTTACAGACAGATTTCACATTAACTGCCTTTCAGACTTTTACCAGTTATTCAAAGATGAGACACAAAGACAGACGGGAGATGGAAGCATCAAGGGCAAAGGAGAGGAAAAATAGGAACTAGGAGAGGAGAGGCCTCCAAGGTTGTGTGTGTGTGTGTGTGTGTGTGTGCGTGCGAGAAAGAGGGAGAACGTGTGCATACGTTGATAAAGGTTCATTGATGTGTCAAGGTGTGGGGACAGAGCTGGGTTTTGCTCGGCTGGGCTGGTTGACTAATACTCCCTCAGATCTCTGTAGCTCTTAACTCACTCAGATGGATCCCCTCCCCCCCCACCCCGGGATCAGACATCTTTTTGTTTCATTTGACTGGCCCACTGTGTGTGTGTGTGTGTGTGTGTGTGTGTGTACGGACGGATCCACCTTTGCTTCATATAGAAACAGCTACCTTTGTAAGTGTGTGTGTGTCTACCTGACAGCCCCTCGGGGCTCAGATTGCCATTGTTGGTAGGATCATTTGAACGTGTGCAGCAGTTGTATGGTGATGTAGCAATTATCCCTGCTGCTGTTACCTCTTATTCCCTCTGGGGAATGACGGCAGCTCATTTAATGATGACCTGTACCAATAATAATAGAGGTAATAGAGGTTTACACTTTGTGGCTTTGCTCCTCAACAATACACAGTAACCTCTAAACATAGATGCTTAGCATACTGCACCTGTCTGATATTGGGCAATACTTGTCTTCTGTCAGAGTAAGGGGACGTTAAAGGATAATACTGGTGTTTTTTTGGTTAAGTTTGCACCAGTTATCTAGGTTGCCCCTCTCCTTTACATTCTTCCTGGTTTGTCTGCACACAGTCAGTGTAGTTGGAGACATCAGGGCTCATTTCCCTCCCTTCAGAAGAAGCCATTTGCTGCCATTCATTCTTGTATCGTATGAAAAACTACAGACTTGAAAATTGCCTGAGTGAGATAATCCATTACAGTACATGACACCTTAATTTAGTTTTGTCCAAGTTTATTTCATTGTTGTTTCATTGTGCCTAAGAGCTGTTTTCGTGGGTTTCTTTCTTTGTTGCTTTATACTCGGAAGGATTTCATTCCAGAACATTGTATCTCATTGCACAATACTTCAAAAATGTAGATGATCCTGAAGTAATCTGTGTCACTTTGCCAGCAATGCCAGCAATCAGTAGGTGTCATTAGCTGTTACATTTTTCAATTGGGAGATATTTCACTTAGCACAGCACTGTTCATTAGAATGCAAATTGGTGAAGTCCTCTGATCAAGGACAAGAAATTGTCATGTATCTGAGTGTAGAATGTCTTTTTATTACAATTCTGCACAAAGTCTTAATTCCTTTACATAATTGCCTCATCCAGAGGCAGTGGAGCCATGTTTGTTTACAAAATAATGATTAACAAAGGAGCAAAATTAGATTTTCAGAAACCTTATCTTGGACCACTGAGCTGTTCATTAATGTTTAAACAGCATAAATCATTGTTTTGTTTACTGAGGGACTGCTAGGAGGCAGATAATGATTGAGGATGGGCATGTATACATTAGTGTACAATTTGAATGTCAGTGCCTCTCTGTACTTCTTGCTTTAGAAGGGACTGTTTTAGGAGGCAAGAAAACTGAGTAGAGAGAAAGAGTTTGGGCTAAGGAAGAGTGAGTGAACCAGGCCTGTATATGGAGGTGGAGTCCTCGTCTGGTGAGTGTGTGGGTGTGTGATTGTAGTAGTTCAGTCATGTGTAGTCAGCTGGTGATTGATGTTAGATTGGGGTCAGGGAAATGCACACACAAAATTTACCATTTAAAATGGCTGTGTGTTTGTAGAGAGAAAAGGATAGATTTGCAATATATTGATCTGGATCCAGCCTTTAGTTTCCCATTTAATACATTTGGTTCAGATTTGTAGTCATTAACTGATCCTGCTTCTGCCACTTTGTTGCAAGAGGCAACCTCACTCTGATGCTGAATGTACAATACTCTTGAGTTTGATATCTAGGTAGTCTGAGTGCTTTGTATGAAACCTTTTATGGTGTGTTTATCTACGGTAAAAACTATCATGAGTACTAACTGTCTATTCATGTTCTTCCTCTTATGCAAAATTATGCAAAATAGGATATAGATAACCCTGAAGGGAAGGCTGCCTACATATTTTTAGACAGACATAGCTGACATAGCTGTCCGGACAGGAAACCACCCACTGAACTGATGGATTCCCAGTTCACCAGCTGCTTTCACTGTTTTAAGATAAGATGAAAGATGAAATATGAATGATTCCCGTGGGGAAACTGGGTCATAGCAGCAGCAAAGTATTGGATAAGAACAAGCATTTAGCTGATGTATTTTGCCACATCTGATTTTAGAGTAGAGTAGGACCTCTGAATGAAGGCTGGTTACCAAAGTGGCTGGTAGAGAAGGCAAATTTAGTAGCCACAGTCAAAATGTACCAGCAGTGGGTGGGTGGCTACTTAGTCCCTGATGGCTTTTAGTTATCTAGATGATAGTCTTTTGCACAGTAGAGGACAGGTAAGCTGGAGTTCAAATAAGGTTATGTGTACTGATTTTGTTTAATTTCAATCTTACCTGTAATTACACCAACAGACTACACATCATGTCTTCAGCTAAGCAAAACACACTCCTGCTTTTGCAAGCTAAGTTTTGGGGGGAAATCTAGTTGTTTTTGTAGACAGTGCCAGCGGCCGGCACACAGACTAAACTTTCAACAAACGAGGAGAGACCCCTCTTTCGCAAAGGCCCGAAAGTTTAAATAAATACAGCAGATGAGATGAAGTAGGCCAAGGTTGTGTGTGCGTGGCTCCATATCTAGCGTGCTGCTGGGTGCTTGGGTTCACAGCCTGGTAACCCGACTGCTATCCACACCTGTGAAAACTGGAAGACCAGATATCCACATCAGCCAAACCAAAAGAGAGACGTGGCGCCCCAGCACAAATAAGAAGAGTCCAAATCTAATGGCAAGGGTGCCAGTTTAAGCTGACCTAAAAGTGCCGACGTCCAACTCAGTGCAGTTTCTCAAGAATTTGGACCACACAGTTACATGGAGATCAAAAGAACTGCAGCCAGCAGGCAAACTAGCATCGTCATAGTTCTATGGCATTGTATTTCTATGTGTTTCTGTGACTCTCAAAGAATTTAACACGTCTCTTCATGTTGTAGACTTTCTACTCTAGGCTTTCTTGTTTTTCTTCCAAACGCTGAAATCATAAATCTGTTGTTAATAGAACAAAGCTTGGCATGCTATGAATAGAGAGGTGTCATTTACACTCATGCTCCTTAAGCACTGAGGGAGTAATAGCCCGCTGGAAAATTGATGTGTGCAGCAAGTTGGAATTATTTGAGTGAGAAATTCATTAACTGTTTTGGTCTACTTGTCATCACCCTAAGAAAAGGCCTGTGTTCTTTAGAAACTGTTGACATCCAGGCGTAACTGTTCATTTATACTAGTGTAAAAAATCTGCTGTCTTATAGAAAAATTAGCAATACAAGAATAAATCTGCCTCGAAGGAAGGTCTAGTTATCACAACAATACCTACCTAATCTTTATTTACATCCCCACAGGTGTGTATGCAGAGGTTAAGGGGTATGGGTGATTTGGGATTAGGCGAAGGCTTGACCTTAACCTGACCTGGCCTGACCTTTCTGGCTATAAAGTCATACTGGCTAGGAGAGGGAGCTCTAATTACCCATCAGCCACCTGGACAGCTGTCCTCATCTGCTGCTGCCGCTTTGAGTCTTTCAGACGATTTCTGTGGAATTTGGTTCTTAAAGGTGCAGTCTGTTACTTTCCATCTAAAACAAAATGAAACAGCAATATGTGGCAATAGAGAGAAGTAACACTGAGCCATTAAGGTCTGAGAAACTGAAATGGAGAGGAGTTTGGGTGGGTGATGGTTTCTGTTACACAATAGTTTTCATGATCATCTGTTTCCACTCATGAAAGAAGTAATTCTATTAGAAATCTCATTTCTACAATTGTCATGTTAGACTCAGACAAGCTGCAATTTCTATTTCAACATTGTTGACAGCTTAAGGTTACTCCTTTGTCACATTAGTTTTCTTAACTTTCATCCTTTCTCATTATTCCCAGTTACTGTTGCATTTCAAGTGATCGGCTGTGAATAACCATCTCATCCTAACTATTTTTTTTTCATTTATTGTGTGTACACTAGTAGCTACACATCTCAAATCAGACAGGTAACAATACTGCAAATTCTCTCACTGTGTAGCACCTGCATAGGTTTAATGTATTGAAGGCTCTATATAAATGTATAATGCAGCTATTATGCTTCTCAGATACACACAGTCTCTGTTGCTTTTTTTAGTTTGTATGTCGTAGAGGCCGACTGCAGGGATCCTGTCAGCACATCTGGCCTCTCTTACACCATGGCCAAAGGGGCTCCTGAGAACGTGTGTGTGTGTGTGTGTACCTACGTGCATTGACATACTTGTCTGTGTATCTTTGTTTTCTGCGCTTTTGCCCACATGTTCTGTTCACTAGATGGGAGTGAGATTGTGTCTGTGTGACAGATGTGTCAACAACATGCCGGTGCTCAGGCACTGCAGCCGTAGTTTGCAGCTTTGACCTCAGAGCATTTGATCTGTGCAGACGAGAGAGACAGAGCCAGCGCAGTAATTGGCGATGGCTCTTTATCCCAGCCAGTTCACAGAAATCTGATTTAGCCCTCTGGTACTAGATTAGATTAGATCTCTTGATTAGTATAGATAATGCAATGTTTATTCATGCCACTGTGCAAGCTTTTTGTTTTTTCCCCCTTTGCTCTTTTGCCTTTTGAAAGCTTTTTAGCGGATTATAAGCTCACGTGCTGGCCAAACAATCAAATACCATGATAGAAAGAGGGCACCCTTGCCTCATAACGGCAATCTATTTTTGGCCATATGAAGGCACTGACTGTGCGGTAGACTTGCCTTATTGTGCATTTGTGGCTACGGTCCCTTTGCACAACATCCGAGTCTTTGAGAGTGAGTTTGAGTGGGGTCTATTGTGCCGGGGCCTCCAGTACCTCTGGTCTTTGTGCTTGGTATCAGAACGGGGCCTTGGGCTCTGCCATGAAGGAGCTGGTTGAGTGAAAAGGATCGTTATGAAACGGCATGTCCGCTCACTGCCTGCTGCTCCTTGAAGGAGAAGACAACCAGCTGTCAGTTAAAACACATCTCTCTTTCTTCTCCTCTCTCTTGTGCTTTTTTCCTCCTCTACATAACCTCCACCCCCATGCTTGCTTTCCCTTTCCCTGAGCACTGTGGTGAAAGTGTGCAACTTGTCCATCAGATTGTCTTGGTCCCCATTCAAGAATGTTATTTCAGGTAGCTACTTAAACCAATCCTAATTCTTTTCACATTAGAGCTTGTGTATGACTCAACTGTCGAGGGCAAGGGGGGAAACCGCTGCAGACAGTGGGGAGTCAGCCTGACAGAGAGAAAGAGAGGCAGGGGGAAGGAGGGAGGGAGGCCTGGGCAGGTTGAGTCCACCTCCGTCCTGCGGTCTGGCTGCCGTCCTCTTGTTATTTCTCTCTCGTAGCAGTCTGAGTCAACAGAAATCGTGGGATATTCTGGAGAAAATGGGAAGCCCGTGCAAGCAGAGTTGGTGCAAGCAATAACAAATATCATGTATGAACGGACAAAAAAGCCTTTCATTAGAGCTTTTTGTAAGCTTTCGACCGTAGTTGTGTTTTTACACAGACACTATTACTTTGATGTTGCATCTGGGTCACATTCAGAAGGCAGCAGCATGGGAAAATGCTTTGCCTTTTGAAAATACCTCATCCCAGGACAAGCAAGGTGTTAAAGGCCTCGTCAATTTCGTAAAGTTTTCCTATTTGCAGCTGCTGAATGTGACCCTTGGCTCATCTAGATAATATTTGAACATTGTTATTTTTTTTCCTCTTTCCAATGATTTGTGTGTGTGTGTGTGTGTGTGTGTGTGTGTATGCCTGTGTGTCCCATACCAAATAAATCCACGCCTCTCCAGGAAAGGTTTCTGTCTCCTAAAACATTTTAGGTAGTGTGTGTGGGCTTCTCAATAAAAACTGTGTGTGGCCTTTTCTCTCCGTGTCTCTCACACAATGCCAGCCATAGTTAAAGTGTGATGAAGATGCCTGGTGCCTGGCAGGAGCAGGATAGAGCAGCAGTATCCATGTCTGATGGGAACTGCCTCTCTTTGTGCCTCTGACTGCAAAGCCATTGCAACCGGCTTGGATTGGGCTGTAAATCATGTCAGCTGGTGCTATAGGGACAAACATGTGCATGAGTGCGCAAAACACCCACCCACACCCATACTTAAAGCACGCACACGCACACACACACACACACACACACACACACACACACACACACACACACACACACACACACACACACACACTCTATGGTTCCATTACATCCACCTTGTGCTTTGCTTTGTGTTCCCTGCCAGGAACATAAAGCAAGTATTAAGAGTTAAGAGTTTGTGAAATGAGTCATTTTACGATCATGGCACAATAGTATTTTTTTTCTGCAACTCCAAAAATGTGACAAATGTTTCCTTGAAGAAAAAACTTGCATGGGGAGTTTTATTAGGGTTATGTGAGGTGAAGTTTGCAGAGGATGCACACATTTCATGTTTCCTTTTTGAGCACCACATGCACACACTCACACACACACACACACTCAGTTACCCGTTTTTTAATCCATCTTTCTGGCCGTCTTTATGCATCACAAATCACAACCTCTCTCTCTCGCTCACATTTGCTTTCAACTGTCTGATCTCAAACCCGAGTGGGGGAGGTCCTGTGTTTTAATTAAACTTGTAAGGTCTGTTGTGTTTGGCAAACTTATATTGGTGTTTGTGTTTCCTAAGTCCCTGCTTCATTTTGGTTTACGACCCCACTTTGAACTGTGCCTGTGCTCCCCCACAATGAAGTTTCCAGACACTGTGGGATAGGAGTGTCTGTGTCAGGGAGCTTTTAACCTCGGACACTCCAACCATGTGTTGAACCTATCTGACAAGTTTTTTCACAGCTCTCTCCTAGTTGTAGTCAGTGGATCACATAGATGGAGGTAGCTATGCAAATAAGCCCACTGAGCGTATTTGTTTCCTCTAAAAACCAGTGTCAACAATTTTTCCATGATTGTTTTTTTGTCTGTAACGGACAGATGTTGTTGTCCCTGATGACCAGAATACGTTTTATGACGCTGGGGTCTAGCTAAGCCATTTAAAGTGGATTGTAAATATTGCCATTAAAATAGGAGAATCAACAATTTTTTTCCTCAATTGCTGAAAGGGTTTCTCCAACATTTGAAATGCAAATCCTCTGCAGGAGACAGGATTTTTAGTTGCTCTTTTTGATCGCAGTAGACCAAATATTGGTAGTTCCTCTCAGTTCAACAATGGCATTGCATTCCTACAGAGTTCAATTATGTCAAGTCCAATTCTCAAAAGGCAGCAACTGAAGTGAAATCAGCCTCATTCTGCATCTAAATAAGCACAGACGCAGACCCTGGAAATTGTATGCTGGATGTGATGAATATAGCCGGTCCTCCAGGGACAAACAAACAACTTCCTAAGCCACCGCCACCATGGCCACTCCTCAGCAGCATGAACCTTCAAAGAGAGAAAACAAGCTTGAAATGCTTCAGTTCCTTCCGCTCTCATTTCTTTTCCTTGGTTTATGGCTTAGAAGTGGGATGAGACCTGTAATGTGTGTGTGTGTCTGTGAGTTTGTTGACTCGCTGTGTGTACTTGGTGTTTTTTTTTTTCTTTGTGTATATTTGTATGATCATGTGTCTCAAGAATCGGGAAGGCTTATTTTAGTAGTTTCTTGTAACACCAGGCAGTGTTTTGTGGGAGCTGGTCCTGTCCCAGTCTAGTGTGGTTTTGAGTCTGGTTAAGATGGCCCCTGTTCTGGGCGGGACCCCTGCAACCAGCACATAGAGGGTCATGGAGAGGGAAACACACATAAATGATAATGCATCGCAGTTCTCAGAATTAAAGAGCGAGGACTTCTTTCTCGACCGACCATTTTGCACCGATGTTCAACAGTCATACAGGGAGAAATCCATTGTAGAAGAGCCAGAGATACCAATTTCACCACTGACAGTATAGCCTCAATAGACCAGAATGCAATGCAGCCACATGACTTGTTGCATTTTGACTAAGCAGCATGACTCCCACTTTTTCCCGACTGGAAAACCTCTCACTCTGCTATCGCTATCGCTCTCTCCACCTACACGTATAACCCACAACTGAATTCACGCCTGTTCTCTGCGGCTTGTTGAACGTCATTCTGGGAAATGTAGGAAATGATTAACTGAACTGGAAGTAGACCAGACAGGTTGAGGGAAAGTGGGTACACCAAAAACACTTCATCACAAAATAAATTTCCTGGAATGCACTGAACAAGACAGATTGATGATATTTAACAGTGTAAGAGTGTAACAGAGTATCCAAGGGTGGATTTTTTCCTTTTAACCAGAGCCGAGACAATACCGAGTATGGTTGTATATGAAAATATGGTGGAAAATTCCCAGGCCAAGTTTAGACCCAAGCAATCAGTGAAGTGAAGGAACAGGGTGAAGATTTTGGGGTAAGAGAGCAGGGAATAGGGACGCTGGGTGGGTGTTAGTGGGTTTTTGAGGGAGGAGTTGCTGGTTTGTGCAGAGACGGCTTGCTGTGAGACTGCTCACTCCAGTTCCTCCCTAATTACAGCTCTACTGGAGGACAAGGCCAGACATGCTGGGTGTGTGTATGTGTGTGTGTGTGTGTGTGTGTGTGTGTGTGTGTGTGTCTACTGTTTCCTGTATCATTCACACAAGCGTGAATGTAATGTAATGTAATGAACAAAACTGCAAGCTTGTGTGAATGATTACTTGATTGCTTTGAGTATACTCTAGTTTACCTCACTTTACTGAAGCACACGTTAGCTTGAAAAGAGTCCAGTTGACTCTGAATTGAGCTGTAGGATATGGCACATACCAGATAAAATGCTGGATTTCTCCTCAATCTGATTTCACTCATGCCTCACAAATGTCTGAGGTTAATTTTGGGGTTTCAAGATGCTCAATCAAATTTCCTACTTGTCCCTTGCGTATTGTTTTGGTCTGTTATGCAAGGGCACACCATCTCTATCTGGAATACTATTTGGAATACATTGGTATTTTCTGGATCGTCTTCACTTTTTATTTAAGTTAAGCTTAAAGGACAGTTTCCAAATCGGTTAGCTCATTTAAATGCTCATAAGCCTCATGTTCTAAGCAGCAGCACCACAATTACTTCAATCTCTGGCCTCAATTAGAAGCAACATGCAGCTTTCTGGCATGAGCAGATTGAGCCATGAGAAGTGCTTGCTAGCTAGCGCACTAACAGCCTAGTATTGCCTCTGCAAAGGGTTATTTTGGGAGTCCATAATTACAAAGGAGGGACTGACTTCACTTCTCGACAGTTCACCCACAGCAAACACACACCACTGGCAAGGCCGGCTGGAGAGCCACCCAGCTCACTTCAGGTTAGCCCTGCCTTGTTGACTACAAAGGCTTGTGCTAATTGGCGCTAGCTAGCCCATGCTACGTTAGGTAATGGAGTAAAGATAATTAGCAAGGATAACAGGGCTCTTTTTATTTTTTCTTCTGTTAGTATCCTCACCACCCCCTCTCATACTCTCAGAAGCTTTGTCTTTATTCTTGTACTTTGTGAGGAAAGGAATGGTAAACATATTCTCACCTTCATCCTACTTCTGTATCCATGTAGTCACGGCTGCTTCTTTCACAGACTTCTTTTTGATTATGTGAGGTGGTTGAAATTTGCCATATTGCCTTGAAATGAGAGGAGCCTGTTGTGCATATTGCAGTACTACAGACTCTAGCGATGCCCAAGGCACACGGACACGCTTGATACACTTGCACATGCAAACCTGTGGTCCACCTCTTAGCATGTGAAGGCATTTATTTTCCTGATTCAATGACCCCGGTCATAAGTTCATGGTCTCTGAGGCAAAAGTCATCTGGAACCAAATCCACTTAGCATGAAAGCCTGCGCAAGCATGGGTGTGTGTAGGGTACGTTGTTTAGATGTGTATGTGCCCCTTTGACTGTGTTTCCATCTGCGTGTGTGTGTTTGTGTTTGGCTGGTCAGTGGAACCTCACCAACACAAGGATCCCTGCTTTGGGCAGACTCACTCTGACAGGCCATACGTACATACACAGTGAGCCAACATGATTACCCACAATGCACTCTACACACCAGACCATGCCTGTAGCGTGAAAAGACTTGTTTATGTATCAGAACATGTGTAGAAAATGTTACAGTGGGTTTTCCTTGAAATAGCCTGATCCGGTCTGGCTGACAGGGAGTTGACTGTTTCCTTAGGGTTGTTTACTCTTCTCGTATCCCCTCGTGGCCAAGCCACACTGACGAAATCAGAAACCATTTTGTTATTTCCTTTCTTTTTTTATGGAAGAAAGGGGGCTGTGGTTCGCAGTGTTTTGCCTGATGGCAGCTGTCATGACATATTGAATTTGAATTGAATTTGAGCATTGTTTTTTGTGTTATCTCATATTATCTCCAAATAATGTTGGTGTTTTTTATTTTAATTGAAGGTTAATCCTTACACAGAGTATTCTACATGCTTGTGCAACGTGGCACAGTGGGCTTGGAAAGTGCACCATTTCAGGATTGGGAGGAGTGGGGGCTGGTAGTTTGTGTGTGCGTGGATACATGCAAGCCACTTTGTTCCTGTGCTTGTGTGTGCGTGCTCAGCGAATTAAAGGGACAATTAAGCCCAGCTAAAAGGCCTTGTCCAGAGCACAGCCGTATATAGGTCACAGGGCTAAAACAATGAGACAAGCTGTCATTCCCCTAACCAATCTGGCAATTGTTCAGCCATAACTGGCACTTAACTGTACAAGTGCATGTGATTGGCTACAGCGGAGCCAAAAGTATTTCCAATTGGCTATGAAGAATCACCAGAGCTGGCAATCAGTTTGACACGAGCCAGTCTGGATGATTCCTAATTTCCTCTAACATTTACTTAAAGTAAATCATGAAGAGGCTGTAAAGCATAATACATCTTATCTCTGCTTTGCCCTTATGTTGGGTGTAATTGATTTCCCCCGGGAAGATTTCTGCTTTCATCTTTTGTTCTTTAGATATTTGGTTATAATGTTTTGCTTTGATTTGCTCTCCTAATAAAAGGCCATTCACTCTACTTGGTGTATAAATCAACTAATTATCTTGAAAACTAGATTTTATCAACAATCCCTCCTTGGGCTGTGCTATTTTTTCCATCTGCATCATTTGTTTGAGTTTTAATTTATGCGAGTGGGATTCAGGGTCAAATTCAGTGCAAATTCAAACTCATTAACCATTTTATGAAATTAAATTGTGCAGTTGTAACAGGTTTTGACATATGTGTAAGACAATATTCATAATATTTCAGCTGTGTAATTTGATGAAATACCAGTGATGCCTCACTCCTGTGTCACAGTAGAAATATTGTCTAGGGAATAGGAAGGCTGAAAGGTAATAACTTTGATTTCCTTATGAAAACACCCCCCACCCCTCCCCCCATACCTTTCGGTGGTAGTCACATATGATTAGTCTACTACTCACTCATTAAGTCCACTCAGAGTGAATGTAGGTCTAACATGGGTGCATTCAACAAGGTCAGAGTTTCATAATGTTGCACAATTGTACAGTTGACAACTCATTAAGTTTTTATTCCAAGCCTTGCTATTCAGTAAAATACATTGTCTTTTGAGCTCCTGAACTGAGTCAAAGCAGTCTGGCAGGCACAGACAGATACACTGTGGGAAGACGCTGGTTGCCCCCCGCCCCCACCCCTCTCCAAACATGTGGGCCGCGAGTTGGTCGTAGAATCAGGCCAACTCAGCAGTTCAGCATGGGAGAGGAAGGAAAAGAATGGAGGAGGGGAGGAGAGATGCGGAGGGGAGGAACGAGCGCTGACTCTTGTCCTCAGATGAATTGTGTTCCAGAGACTCTGTGAGACAATGGACACCGACCGCTCAAGTGGAAATACCCCAGCAGACAGTTTTGACTGTGTGTGTGAGTGTGTGAGAGAGAGAGAGAGATGAATGTGCCACAGAGAATAGATGAAGTAAACCACTAATGGAGTCAGTGGAGCAAAGCGGGAGCGGGGAGAACCCAGGATATATGTCAACGCACAGAGGAAGTGTTCGGTTATGCTGTGCGGTTGTGTAAGAGAGGGTGTTGGTGTTTCAGGTGCAGCGCTGGATGGGGCCGAGGCCTGTCCAAGCCTGCAGAGGATTTACCCAATCACACCCAGGGAATGGGGGCCCCTCACCTGGAGACCAGGAAGGAGGCGTGTCTTTGGGGAAAAACACAAAAACTTTGACAGGAAAGGGGTCACTGGGGGTGTTTGGAGTGGTGGCTAGGTCCAACACACACCAATGCAAATCTAATGCCAAATCCTATGCAAAGGATGAAGAATGGCAATGCCCAACTGCTTGAACATAATCCAAAAATAGTGCTGAAAGTGGACAAAAAGCCCACCTTCAGCTATCCCCGCTCAAAAGTACCATGTTTTATACTCATCATAGTTCTCAGGTGTGTGTGTGTGTGTTGCTCCCTCTCTAACCAAAAATGTATTTGTCCATTTAGATATGAGTCCAAAAAATTACTGGAGACAAGATTCGCTCTGGCCACTTATGTAAATTGAGTTGTAATTTGTTTGGTTGTTATTCCAGCCCATGGCTGAATAAGAAAAAGGTCTCCAAAGGCAGCTGAATAACAGGAGATCGCTTTTCCTGTGGTTTTGGTGAAAGCCCTCCTCAGAAAGAAGCTTACCATGGGATGGACTCTCTCTTCCTCTCTCCCCTGCTCCGGCTCCCTTTCTATTCCCGCTTCACTCCTTTCTTACTCATTCTGCTTCCTTCCCTCGTTCTTCCTGCTTACAGCATTCTTCCTCTCCCTCTCCTATCTCTGTCTCTGTGTGGTTGTCTGTGCATTGTCTTTTTTTCATTTGGAGAATTAAACTATGAGGCCGTGTCGCCAATAGTCAGCAGTTAATTGTCAAAACTTGCTTTTTCTCTCTTCCTCCGCAGTTATGATACCCTCATGATGAATAGCTCAATTTTGTTTGTGGGTGACTGGCTGGCAGGCTGGTCGGCAGACATGGAAAACCACCGGTTAACTCGCCAGGCATCTGAGAGAGAGAATGAGTCGAAAGGTCACAAGTAGCGTACTAACCTAGTACTCGTTGCTTCACTCTATTTGATTCACCTCTGTTTACCTCTTTACTGACTGGAATGTGTCTGTGTTGCAAGTCAGCATCTGTGTGTTTGCTTGATTGTCTATTTCCTTGTCTGCCTGCTTGATTTTCACATCTTCCAGCTTTGCTAGGTCTGTCTAAGGGAGTGTATGTGTGTGTGTGTGTGTGTGTGTGTGTGTGTGTGTGAGAGAGAGAGAGAGAGAGACACACGCACGCACACACACACACACACACACACACACAGAGACACAGAGACCCTAATCCTCCTAGTCTGCCTGTTGTCTGTCACCTACAACTGATGGCAGATTAGAAGGCAGCTCTGGCTCAGATCAGTGCCAACCGGGCGGGGGTGCAGGGGACAAGCTAGGACAGTAGGATGGATGGATGATGGACAGAGACAGACAGACAGACAGGCAGACAGAAAGACAGACAGACAGGCATAGGTAAGCAGACATTTGGCACTAGAAAGCCAAAGGAGTGAACTGATAATGATGTGTGATGCTATAATAAAACAATTTTGGTTGGTACAGAAAACAGGGAGTGAAAAGTCACGGAGGGACAGCTTTGCATATTTAGTTGTTTTTTTTTAAAGCTGAGATATTTCAATTCTAAAATTCAGCTTTCAAATGACTCTATGGCCTTTTTTAATGTTAGGCAGCTGGACATACAGACCGAGGTATTTTAATGTAGTGTAATATTTTTATTGAAGGTTTCAGTGGTTCATCGATGGATAATATTTCTTTTTTCTTTTTTTTTTTCACTGCAATTCACTAAACCCATTACATTGGCCATGATTCCATGTCAGCCCCACCATCTAAATAACGTGAAAATATTTCACTGCAACTGTAACACTGGCTGATGCACTCAATTTCATCATTTTCATAACTGTGAAAAGCAATCTAAACAAGCTTTTTCAAATGAACCGTATTCCCTTCTTCCCACTCCCAAAGCGAGTCCACATGAATGGTTTCCACACAGGACACATAAACAATGTTCTCTTCATTAAGCGATGTGAAGCAAATCCAATTGAGAGCAAATCATTTTCAGCCTGGGGCTCGTTAAACATTATTTGATGGGCTAAGAGGCTGGAAGCCACTAAGCTTGTGTTTTTGTATGTAAGTGTAAGAGAGGGATTGAGTGTGTACACAGCAATCGCTATTGTGCACATCTCCCCTGAATGGCTCTTTAAGTTGAGTATGGGCTCTATAGAGAATAAATGGGATGTTTTCATATGAAGAGCATCAAGGCTGGACATCAGGGAACGATACCTATTTGTATTGTACCGATATACTGTATTATACCAACATGATGTTTTTTTCCAGGCATGAAGGGTATCAAAGAGCATTGAGAAGCTTCAAAATGTAGACTTCTTACAATGAGAACTCATGTCTTCTCTTAGTTTAGGGGCATTTTTGTGAAGGCAATCACTTGTACATGCTCTGATTCTATTCAGGAAGGGTGCTTCCATGTTTAACTAATAATCAGAAAATCACTGAACCCCATCTGCCAGGGGCAAAATATTTTCTCTCTCTCTGTGTCTTACGTGGACACACACTCACACACAAACACAAACAGAAGGCCAGACAGGTGGTGAGGGACTCAAGTCCAAGTCCGCTGCTGTGACTTGTGTCACCTGGCCTCACTACACAGCCAGAATCTGTTTCCCTCGATCCCTTAATTTCCAAAATGTCCATAATATATTTAGTGTGTGTTTTGTCATAGTGGGTTGAAGGACTTCATTCTGAATCTTCATTCCAAAATACTCTATATCTGTTTGGGAAAAACAAGCTATTCATTGCTCAATATTACAAGTATACATCATCTATGATTTCTTAAGTAAAGTGTCCAAGATTGCCATTAACTTTGCTAATATTCCATAATGAGATTTACTTCCACCCCTTTAGTCTTCATGTGGTAGTAGCACTGTAGTGACTCTAGCCAGGCAGCTTTCGTTCCTGTGGGGTAGATGGCAGTGATGAGTTTGCTCAACATAAACCAACAGCATGTGTTCTCTGGGTTGGGAACATGCATATGAACGCCAGAGAGGCAGCTGGATTAAAACCAGAAGCAGTAGTTACTTATATTAAAGAGAAAGAAGGAGGGAGGAAGGGTTGGTGAACCCCCACCCTGTACCAGGAGTGCACGCTTGGTGGAGTGGAGAAGAGTTTTCCTTTTTGAAAGGGTTGTGGAGGAATGCAAGACCTGTCTACTCCATCGCCCTCCTCTTCCTCCCACTTTGATGTTCCACCCTCCCCTCCTCCCCCACCTCCCACCCCATACACACACACACCTTGAAGCCACCCCCTCTTTCATTTCCCTGGGTGCACACAAGCATATACACACACATCCTCTCTAACTCCCTCCCTCACTTCTTTAAATATCCTTCCCTCTCTCTCTCTCTCTCTCTCTCGTACCCCCTTTCCCCCTCGTAAGTTGGCCCATAACCTGCAGAAATGGGATGCGTATGAATAAAAGGGGGGGAGGGGGCGGATACCTGCGGCGAGTCTTAAACCTGTGACTCTTTCCCCGCCCCACCGTACGCACAGACCGAGCCAGAGCAGAGCAGACAAGGCAGCTCCATTTAACTTGTCCCAGATGTGCAGGCAGGCAGACCCCTGTGTGCCTTGGTAACTGCCAGGGAAAGGAGTGTAGGGAGTAAAGGAAGGAGGGGGGGGGGGGGGGGGGCATGCTGGGTGAGCAGCAGGAGCATTAAAAGCATTACCCAAGACATAGCCTACATGCACGCAGGCACACACACACTTTAAAGTCTCAGAGTCCTGTCTTGTTTCATTCTAGGTCACCTTCAGGAAATGGCTCAACTCCGGTCTTTCCCTAATCCGCTTGTTGACAGTGGCTCACCTGATTCTCACCTGACTGTTGTTGGCTTCTTTTTGACATTGTCAGTGTTTGCTCTCTTTCTTTGTCTATGGGAAGCATGGAACAATGCAAAGAGGATTGTGGGCCTGTGAAGTCTGCAAAGAGGTCTATATGACGATCGAGGCTTGCTCTCTCTTGTCTCTCTTTGCCCCCACTTTCTCGAATGAGCAGGCTGTAGGATGGCAGTGAATGAATGCATTTATGCTTGCTTGTACACTTCCAGTCAAAAGTTTGGACACACCTGATTGAATGTGCTATGTTTTTCAAGCCATTTTGATCTAAAGGCTTATGCTTGAATGCTTGAAATTTGTTTTTAGACAAATATAAATAGTGAAGTTGAAGCCTATGAATTTCTTTCCAAAGCCTTTGCCTTTCCATCAAGGCAAAGGGCGGCTACTTTAAAGATAGTTTTGATTTGAACACTTTTTTGGTCACTGCACAATTCCATTTGTCTTATTTCATAGTTTTGATGTCTTTACTATTATTCTAAAATGTGGAAAATAGTAAAAATAAAGTAAAATGTGGTGTGTCCAGACTTTTGCCTGGTAGTGTACAGTATGTGTGCCCTTGCATGTGTGCACACTCTTGTGTGTTCTTGCACCCCACATAACATGACACACAAGATCACAGAAACTTCCAGTAAGTTCAAACCCCAACCTTCACTGCAGCTGTAGGCTACGGCTGCGTACGCTTTCAGGCCTCTCCAAATTTCCACCCAGGCCCTGCCTCAACCACCCCTGCAAGAATGTGAAATATGTTTGCTTGTTTAAAAAAAAGTTCTTCTTTATTCAGTCTGGATTCTCTTTTTCCATGTTAGTGTTAGCTGAATATCTTGGCAGTGGTCTGCTCCTAAACACACAGATAGACTTCCCTGCCGTTTTCAATGGGGAATAGAAAAGAGGTCCAAGAATACTGATTGTTTTGGGTCATTCCTTACGTTTATATGTGTACGTCCCATTGGAAGGTGCTCCAAAAATTTTAATCTGACAAGTAACAGGCGAGATGAAGCCAAATAAAGTTGAACGCTGCAAGTTTCATTTACATATTGCGTTCACAGCAGGCACTCGTGATGCCAATTCATTTTCATGTCATCTGCACGTACTTAAATGTACAGCACTGTTTTGGTATTTGATGTAGTTCATTTACATGGGAGAGAAATGTAGGGACTGGGTGTCGAGCGCCTTATGTTGTATTTTGATGTGTTGTGGAGACAGGAGACTTATGAAAACCAGCTCTTTCTGACCCTGACGCTATGAGAAAAAGTAATACGCTGCTCTCTGCATTTCATTAAAACAAGTCCTTTCTAATGCAAATGGGGCAAAAAAAATAATTTGCAAATGCTGGGAAAGGAAAAAATGTTTCAGTCAGGACTCTTACCCTTACTGTACTGTATTGTACTGGGCTGCTTTGTTTTGTCCTGCAATGCTCTGCTCTGTCATGTGCTGTTTCATTCTGTTCTACTCTGCTCTTTGCCATATACTGGTGGTTTTGAGGAGGTTCCAGCTGTGTGTGTGTGTGTGTGTGTGTGTGTGTATGAGTGAGTCTGTGGGGCCCAGGAATGAAGCCCACTGCCACAGCAGCCAGTGACCTAATGTAAAAGGCAG
>NW_027279691.1:0-7500 GCF_046629955.1 Centroberyx affinis
ACAACAACAGCACCGGCAACCCCCATGGACTCATTTACATATTCAAGTGCAACAGTGTAGTTGAATTACAGCCGGAAATTCAATGGTTCAATCAATAGAGTGGTTGAAGGGAGGAGGGAGAGATGGATAATGGATGGATGGATGGATGGATGGATGTGAGGAAGGAGGAACGGGGAGGAGGGGAAGAGGAGAGGGGAGTGTTAGCTGACAGGAAAGAGCAATGCAGATGATGCAATGGGCCATTTTTGTGTGTCTGTGTGTCTGATTGGGCTAAGTGCCCCAACTGTCTTTTCAGACGACCCATTTTTATTGTCCTCCACTGGTGAAAAGGGACCTAAAATGGTTCGAGAGACAGTGTGTATGTGAATGTATGTGTGTGTGTGTGTGTGTGTGTGTGTGTGTGTGTAGGTGGTGGAGACAGACGTCATTTTGCTGTTGAAGCTGTCAGAATCGCAGTGACATTCAACGCCCCACCCACTACCACCACCACCACCACCACCCCACACACACTGCACACACACACACACACACACACACACACACACCATACACACGTAAACGCCAGACACACACACAAAAAACTGCCAGTCCATTTAAGAGAGAAGGAAAGTGACAGAGACAGAGAAGGAGACAGACAGACCACAAGACAGAGATACAAAGACAGGCGCAATCCAAAAATAACAAACGGTTCCTTTCCACCTTTCCAGCATTCCAGTCCAGTCCAGACTTATAGTCTAGTCTATTCTAGCCTGGTCTAGTGTAGTAAAGTCTAGTGTAGTAAAGTCCAGTCCAGTCTAGTACAATTTGGTCTCGTCCTTTCTAGTGTGTAGTTTTATAGTCATCTAATCCAGTTCAGTCTATTCTAGTCCATTGACTATCTCACAGAAAGAACAGTACACTATTTCTTTATCATTAAAAAAAAGCGCTCACTCTTACGTGATCATTCCGTGGTCACAGGGATATTGTAAGGAGTGCAAAGGTCAGGGTCTTTCTGCGCCTTTGCACTCCTTAAAGACCCCATGAAGTGGCATCTTTACATCCTTGATTTGATGCATTTCCTGTTGAAACAGGATGTTGCATTGAGGGATCGATCAAAAGTCTAAACCAATGAAATATCAGTCAGGGAGAGAAAGTCAGTTTTATTTGATGGGAGGGGTGCGGAGGGGCGGGACTGTTAAAAATCTGATGGTTTTATTGGTCAGAAATGTATATTTACGCCTACTATTGCAGCATCAAGTCACTGTGAAAGATACTCTCATTCATGGGGACTTTAACTCTGGTTGCTTGTAATCTTTGGTGATATCGGAATCAAAGCTTATTCTACTGAAGTCCTCACTGTATCATTCTGGATAAGAGCGTCAGCTAAATGGCTAACATGTAAAAATGGTAATCATCTGGATCACATGTTCACAGGCACAGCTCTCTTCTGCTGACCACACAGATACTCAGAGGAGACAACACCCCCGAATAGACCGTGGCCCACTTTCTCAAAGGCAACCTCGCATTAAGATCCTCTCATCTCCGCTACAAGTCAATGGGCCAAAGACTATCTCAGCACCGGCATGCTATTGGGGAAAACCGGATCAATGGCGGTTTTATTATGATGTGTGTTAGGTAGGTAGGTGTGTAGTGAAGTAAATGGCGCTACATTATGCAGTGCAATAACTTTTCATAAGGGGAGGCAGTCGCAAGAGGCTACACCAGCACAACGAGATGTTTACATAAACAGACAGGGGAGGATGCTGACTGTGTGGATTTGCTGGTGTGTGTATGTGGGTGTGTGCGAGTTCTAATAAGTTGATGCATTTGTGCTTATGTATGTATGAAATTTAGATGCATGCATAAGTAGGTGTTTACCTAAGGTGCATGTTATTTTGCCTATGTATATGAGTGTTATTCTGTATCCAGTATGTGTTTATTTATGTGTATGTGTGTGTGTGTGTGCGTGTGTGTGTTTGTGCACGTGTGTGTGTGTGTTTGCGCATGTGTTTGCGCCCGTGTGATTTTTGGTGCAGTGGCGTAACGGAATGCCGGACCTTGGACGGGATTATTATCAGCGGTTGCCGTGACAATGGAGCCCCAGCAGCCACAGGGACAGAGGAGTGTGAGAGGAGGAGGAGGAGGAGGAGAAGAGAGGGAGCAGAGGAGAGGAGAGGAGAGAGGGATGGGGGAGGGGGTAGAGTCTGCCGGAGGAATCGGTGATGGGGAAAATGGATGGAGGGGTGGGGTGGGGGGGGTGGGCACTAATGGCCCGAAGACACAGCTGGCTGCAGACACCCAAGGACAGAGAGACCGAGAGAGAGAGATAGACAGAGAGAGAGAGAGAGAGAGAGAGGGAGAGGGAGAGAGAGAGAGGGAGAGGGAGAGGGGAGGAGATGGAGGGAGCGACAGACTGTGGGGGGTATAAAGATGATGATAAAAATAGAGGGGTAGAGAGAGAAGGGGGAAGAGAGAGTGCAAGTGAGGCGTCTCGTCATCGGAACAGACGAGGGAGGGAGGGAAGGTTATTTTCTTGCCATGCCTTTTGCATCTGTTCACCCGCCACGGTGAATGTGTACACACACAAACACACACGCAGACACACACACACACACACACACACACACACACACACACACTGCTGCCATGCATGTCAATGAATTATCCATGGAACAATGGTGGCTCTTCACATTAATGAACATAAACGAGAGGACAAAGACAGAAGGCTGAGGCTAAAAGAGCATGAAATTCTCTTCGGTTGATTGTCCTCAGCTCCAAACATTTTTGACATTAATTACCATTTGATTAGATGATTACCATTTATTCTTTAATATTTGCCTTGATAATGTATATGGAAGGTTATCAAGTGACATCCTAATAAAAGTCAAATATACATTTCCAACCTGATTACTAATGCATTGCACAGTGATGAAATTATAAACACCGTGCCAGACTAATCAGTAGGAGTGCCAATATACTACAATGTATTTCCTACATTACCCATAATCCCCTGTTCCTCTCACCGTTAGCACCTCAGCTGTTAACCTTGACGATGACATTATGCATGCTGAATAAATTAACGGGGAAAAGGTATGTTGTGTGCGTGTGTGTCTGCGCACGAGCACTTGCATGTGCCTGTTTGAATGAGACAGGAATATGCAATCATGCGTCATCCCGAAAGAGAGAGAGAGAGAGGGATGGAGAGAGGAAGAACGATAAAAAGAAAGACCCAATAATGAAGTGTAATAGGGGTGAGGGGAGCATGCTGAAAGGGAGAAGATTGGTGTTAGACTGGCAGATGTGAGCTGAAGATGGAAAAGGCGGAAGGGGAAAAGGGAGGAAGGGAGAAGAGAAAGAGCCGGGAGGAGGGGAGCGAGGGAGGGAGGGAAGGAGGGAGGAGGTGGGGTATAGGATGTTGATGGAGTGACAGAGAGATTGATAGAAAGACTGAAACAGAGAGCAGAGACACACTATGCAAGATGTCTGTGTACACTGGAGAGAGGAAGAGAGAGTGAAGAAAAGAGGCGGAGAGAGAGAGAGAGAGAAGAGAGAAGAGGAAGAGAGCGAGAGCAGAAAAGGTTAAGAAAGGCGAGATGGAGAGAGTGGGGTGGCGAGAGAGGCAGAGAGAAACAGTGAAAGATGGAGGTGCTAAGAGGAAAGATAAAGAGAGTGAGAGGGGGGTAACTAAAAGGAGGAAGGGAGGGGAGGAGGCAGAGTGCTATATTGAAAGATGGAGCTGTTAAGGGGAGGAGGGAGAGATACAGAGAGGGATGGAGAGAGCAAGAGAGGGCTAAAAGGAGGGAGGGAGGGTGAGGGGGGGTGTCTGGGCTCACAGTCGGTGCTGGATGAGCTGGCCGATGTCAGGAGAGATGGAGGGAGGGAGAGGCGGGAGGAAAAGGTGGTGCAGCCGAGGCGGTATCCTATTTCTCTCTCTCTTGAGCGCAGAGAAAGGGAGAGGACACAGCCTTCGAGAAATAACAACAAAGTCAAAAAGTGGAGTCAGTGGACATCTTTTTTGACCTCCGTTGATTAGCTTTGACGACGTTCCTGCGCTAAAGCAAAGGCTACATCTGACGCTCATGAGTACCACCGCCGCTTCAGTCGGTGTGCAAGCTGGCTGCGTGTTTTTATTGTGTCTCTGTGTGCGTGTGGGTGTCAAACCACGTGAATAAATATGGCCACGGAGAGAGCCCAGGGTTTGTTGACTGCTCTGATGTTTAAATGTTTGTGCTGTAGCCTCTCCCGGCTATGCTTGTGACTCACTCTCTCTTACAAGCTAACATGCTAATAACAACACCGGCTCAACACTGGGGGAGGGGGGTGGGGGGGTGCTTAGCTAACTGAGAATTGTTGCCAGCCTTAGCTAATTCTTAACTCGGATAACTAGTTGTTTTTCAAGAAGATCGATGTGAGTGTTAGGTGGCGCTAGATGCTAATAATAGTGACAAGAATGTTGATGTTAGCCAGCTAGGCTACTTCTAATGCATTCCCCAGTGCTTCTCTGTTATGCAGCAAGTAGAAGTGTGTAGCGTCTGACTCACTGAGATCTCATTACAGATCTCTCTGGCCATACAAACCCCTGCCATCGCCCTCCTCCCTCCATCCATCCTTCACTCCATCCCTCGCTTGTCTCATCCATCTCTCTCTCTCTTCGCTGCCTACCCCTCGCCTCCCCTGTTCTTTTTAGTATGCATTGCTATGTAGCCTATGGCTGCAGGTGAGAGTCTATGCTTATGCATGAGTGCCTGTGTGTGTGTGTGTGTGTGTGTGTGTGTGTGTGTGTGTGTGGGTGAGCATGGGTTAGTGAGCATGCATGCTTGTGGATGTGTTGGCAACAAGAGTATGTACGCATGTAAATGCAGGCTTGTGTGAGAGTGTGTTCCTGCATAGTAAGGAGAGACATGGTCGAGTGAATTGGAACTTGATCTTGATTTTGCTTGCATACACATGCAAGCACGCATGAACAGGAGCGCAAATGCAAACACACGCACGCAGGCGCGCGCACACACACACACACATACACACACATACACACGCATACACACACACACACACACACACACATACACACACATATACTGTGGCATTACAGATGGCTTCTCTGCAGCCCAGCTGTGCTTTGCGCATTTTTGCCTGAATGTGTGTGTGAGTGTGTGTCTTAGTGTAAGTGTGTATGTGTGTGTGATTGATTACTATTCCTATTCTCTCCCAGGTGCTTCTGCTATTCAGCAGCCTTCACTCTCTTTCTCCCATTCTTTCTCTTTCTCCTCTCTTTTTTGTGAAAGGACTCAACAGACAAAGCTTTACCTTCACAAAAGAGATGATAGGTATAATAAAGCAATAATAAAGCACAGAATAGGCTGGCAGCTCCATTCTCCCCATTCATTATGTTTTGCTCACCATGGCGGAAATACATCCTAACAAGTGAGATAATTGATGATATCAAATTATAATTTAATTTCAAATTTTGGCTTAGCCTTATCCCTCATCTGAACCTCAGGTGACTGTCTCTGTTTTGTCTGTGAATACATGAGTCTGTGTGTGTGTGTGTGTGTGTGTTTGTGCATGCGTGTGCCTGTGCGTGTGTGTGTATGCTCCCATCCTGGCTACCATGGCTACGGCTAGGTCAGTCAATAGACATCTGAGTGAGAGGCCATTAGCATCTCCCTCATGTTTTCCCTGCATGAGAACATTAGCAATTAGCCAGAACCCCGACTATGCGCCTGCTCGCCCTCCTGTCTGGGTGGCTCAACAGCACACCTTGGGATGTGGCTATCATGTGGATCACAAGCCAACATGAAGTCCGTCTCTGACGTCTGTGCCATGATTGTTCTGTTTATCCTTGTTCTGCCCTTTGCAAGTGTTTGGTTGATTTAGCAGAGTTCACCATGTGCATTGTGTACTGGTGGGCCCTATCTGTGTTTCTTTTTATTTTGTGCCAAGCTTTAGCATTTGACGTGTGTTTGACGTCTTGAGGTGTGTGTGTGTGTGTGTGTGTGTGTGTGTGTGTGTGTGTGTGCGTGTGTGTGTGTATGTGTGTGCGTGTGTGTGTGCATGTGTGTGTGTGTATCCAAGGCGATGGGCCAGCTCTGACAATAACACTCTGATAAAAAAAAATCTCCACTGCCCCCGCACAACACCCACCTCCGCAATGCCGCAACCTCTTTCTGAGAGAGACAGAGAGAGAGAGAGAGGGAGAGACAGAGAGAGAGACACGGTGAGATAAAAGGAGAAAAACAAACAGAGAGAAGAGGGGAGGAAAAGAGGAGAAATACTGAGGAGCAAACAAAAATAGAGATGGAGGAAGAAGAAAAGGAGAAAAAACAACTGGAGGAAAGACAAAGGGACAGAGAGGCTCCATTATCACGGTGAACGCTGCTTTTGACTTTCTCTGCCATCCACATACCAATGCACATTTTCCCCCCCGCACCAGCACCACCAGCACCACCAGCACCACCCCCCATCACCACAGCAACGCCCCATTGTCTGCGCCCGTCGGCATGCCTCCGTGCCTATTGTACCCGGGGTTGGCATCGGGCCTGTGCCCACTTTCAGATCGCACAAGGAGAGCGCCGCTCATTCACTCACTCTCTCCACTGGCTGGCTGGCTGGCTAACTGTGTGGCAGTGGTTGCTATGGAAGCTAATTCACCGGCAGAGAACTCACTTTGTGTCCATAGCACGGAGGCAGTCAAGCAAAACACGCACACACACACACACACACACACACACACGCACACTCACACACACACTCACACATGCACACGTACACACACACACGTGAGTCTAGACACACACATGCAACCTAGCAACAGCAGTGAATATGGGGTATAGCTAATGTACTCAGCGGGGACTCGACGAGGGACTTTTTCCATGTCCTTTACTTCCTCCTCTAAATCATTCACACGGCCATCAGCTACCATACAACCAATAATTCAACAATATTGGGTTATCATTGGCTAGCGAGGTGAGGCGAGTTTGTATGTAAGTGCAATTATGTATCAGTGTGTAGGTGGCATATTACTTCACCTAAGCTATCCAACGGGGTCGCTGACCCTAAACCTGATTGGTGGATGGATGCATACAGTTCTGCTTGTGTTTCTCAGTTCCATATGATTAGCAATTACCACACTGACAGGCATGGACCAATTGGAGAGTTATAGCAATATCATTTCATAGTGAATTTATAGGTGAAAATAAACAAATGTTGTCTTATTAGGATGGATAAGCCCTTTATTTGTGGGTTTTAAGGGGACATGGGAGAATTTGAATTACAATCTCCCTCATAACCCTCCAGTCCTATGTCCGTAAAGTCATTCTTTAATACACATTATCCATAAATTGAAAGCTGTGTGTATTTGTGTGTGTGTGTGTGTGTGTGTTTGTGTGTGTGTGTGTGTGTGTGTGTGTGTGTGTGTGTGTGTGTGTGTGTGTTTTTGTGTGTGTGTGTTCATGCCTATCCTTATATGATGGGGAATCCAATTCTGGGAAAGAGGCAGTCAGCTATGCCTTATGTGTTCTC
>NW_027279691.1:12500-62500 GCF_046629955.1 Centroberyx affinis
CCCAATCTGTCTTTACTCTCTCTTTCTCACCCTCACTCTCTCCTTCTGTCTATTTTAGTCTATTTTTTCTCCAACACCTAATTTCTCTTCTGTCACTCCATCTTGGTACATCACACACTCTCCTCTCCTCTCCTCTCCTCTCCTCTCCTCTCCTCTCCTCTCCTCTCCTCTCCTCTCCTCTCCTGTCGTCCATGTTGACCTTATAGATTTGTTTTGGGCTGAGACAGAGAGACAGAGAGGAAATGGGAGAGAAAGAAAGAGAGAGAGAGAGAGAGAGAGAGAGAGAGAGAGAGAGAAAGAAAAAGACAGGGGGGCTTTCACCTTTCATTTCACCACAGCAACGGATTGCCAGCCTCAGCATGCCCTTTGCTGACCATCACACACACACACACACACACACACACACACAATGAAACCTCCTCTCCACACACCTCCCAATCTCCATGATAATCAGGTTCCTTTCATTGTGTTGCATCATGCAGGAAACTCACTGTTAGTCTGTATGTGTGTGAAGGAGAAATAGTCAGAGAGAGGAAAAAGAGGGTGGAATGTTTGTGTGCTTCCATCTGTGTGTGTGCGTGCGCGCGTGTGTGTGTGTGTGTGTGCGTGCACATGCTCCATCGCCCTGTCTGTAGCTGGGATTGAGTATTCTAGGTACGTTGCCCGCCATGCCATGCTGTGCAAAGCCAGTGGGCTGGCTCTTGTCTTATCTGTTTCTTTTGACTATAGAAATATTGCTTTCACACTAACACACACACACACACACACACACACACAACAACAACCATACATTGTTGAGCAACACAGTGAATTACACATATATATCTCCTAAAAACATAATATCGTCAAAAAAAAAAACAGAGCTTTTCTGGAACAGAGATTTTCAATGTGATTTGTGGTCCTGAAATTATTACAGTAAATTTGCCCAGCAAGGTGAACAACAATGTAAACATCACTCAGAATGCCTGGTAATGCCTGGTAATGCCTTGGCTATTTCAGGGAGTGGGAGTTAGGACTTCCACATGGCAGTGGTTATATATTTTTATGCTCATATCTATGCAAAGAGAAAACTCCACAAAGGCTGTTTATACAAAGAGTACACGTCCACAAACGCACACACACACACACACACACACACTGTTTATCCCCATCTCAGTGTAGTTGTTTACGTAGTTGTTTACGTGTTGGTGGCAGCCATGTCGCTGCACGGCTATAGGGGATCAGCCTCTCATCTTCCATTCATATATTCTTCCTTCCCTTCTCCTCTTATCGCTCTCTCTCCCGCCATATCTTTCTCTTATTCTTACTCTTTCGCACACATTGTCACTATCTTTCCAGGCACACACACATACAGCACACACCGCTGTTCTCTATCTCACCTCTGTTTTCTCTCCCTGACACCTCTCTACACCCTCTCTCCGTGTTATCTCTGTCGTTACCCTCCCCCCCTCTGTTGCTCTCTCTCTCCCTCTCTCTGTTTCACACACACACACACACACACACACACACAAATAGACGCATGCACACACACATTGCCGTGTCTGTCTCCACCTCCCTCTTGCTCTTGTCTTTGCTCCCTCTCTCTCTCTTGCTGTCTCTCTCTGTCTCTCAGTCATACCTCTCTCTCTCTCTCTCTCTCAGCCCTCTGCCCCCCCCCTTCCCTCTCCCTCTTTCTCTCTCCCTCTCCCACCTCAGGGTGAGGGAGGCTGTCCGTAGCATCAATTTCAGTCAGCGGTGACACTGCAGTCTCAGTGCATCTTTTAATGGCACACTGTGGGCCATAGTAGGCAGCCTCCGAAGTCAGCCAATGCAGTACATTACACGTACACACTCTAGTGCAGTATGCATCCATAACATACAGCCAGTATCCCTAGCTAATGCATATTCAGGCAAAGCAATGCTAAAAATAGCACATTTAAGCTTTAACAGCTGCAGATGCTATCTAGTTCAATAAAGATGATAGACCTCCGAATATACACTCTCCATTCTTTACTATAAAAAT
The DNA here is from genome assembly GCF_046629955.1 of Centroberyx affinis. NCBI lineage: Eukaryota > Metazoa > Chordata > Actinopteri > Beryciformes > Berycidae > Centroberyx > Centroberyx affinis. The sequence continues at coordinate 14,503 of NW_027279691.1, forward strand.
TACAGTGCATTCATATAGAATAATAGATCCATATACCCCCAAAGTAGAACACAGATTAAATCAACCTGAGTCTATCTCCATCACGGGTTTCGTAAGATGTGTGTGTATGTGTGTGTGGTTTTCTGAATTCTCCTTATGCAATAGGCAGAGTAAACAGTGTGCTATGACACATCGCTGCTCTGACATAGCGTCCCGTTATAGCACTACGCAACACATCCTAAGGGTTTGGATGCTGAACGCAGCTCAGGAGGAAAAAACCCCCAAAACAAAACAAAAACAACAACCCAAAATGGAAAGGTTGCAGATCATGCGCTCCCTGTGCATTTTTCATAAGCTTCCTTCATGCATTTTTTACACAGATATTTGTTTTCTCAATTTCTTTGTGCCTGTTGTTTGGAAAGATGCTGGTGAAAAACAGGGTTGAGGCAGGTGCCTAGTATTGTGAGTGTGTGTGTGTGTCTGTGTGTGTGTGTGTGTGGGAGGAGAATGTTTTTCCCCTTTGAAAAGCACCCAGCAATAATGAATGAAAATAGAACGCAATCCCATGAGGGTCCCCACTGTCCTCTATTCAGCATGCACGTATGCACACACAGACACACACAGACAAATACAGACACACACACGCACACACACACACACACACACGCCCCCTCTGCCATTCCCCCCTGCTCTCTCTTCCATCCGCACAGTGCTGCTGTCCATCTTGTACTGCTTCACAACCTAGGCAGAGCAGAGAGAGAAAGGAGAGGAGGAGGAGAAACAAATGACAGGGAATAGCGTGGTACCTGTGTTAGCGGTCAGCCGTTCTCTCCTCCCTTTGTTGTCCCTCCAGTCCCCCTCTTATTCAGCTGTTCTGAGCCGAGGCGAGCTGAGCTGAGCCGAGTGTGCAGCGGCGAGGCTCAATCCTTTTCCCTGCGATGCTGAAAATGGCACCAGTATTCCCTGATAGCGTCAGCCTGCCTGCCTGCCTGCCTGCCTCTCTCTCTCTCTCTCTCTCGCTCTCTCTCTCTCCTGCTCTCTAGCTCGCCTCCCTCCTTCGCTTGTCTGCTGCCATGTTGAGTGCACACAGGGCGGGGGGGAGGGGGTGGGGGTGGGGGGGGGGCTGAGGAGAGGGGAGAGGGGAGGAGGAGGATGATGGTGGTGGAGGAGAGCGTAGAGGAGAGAGAGAGAGAGAGAGAGAGAGAGAGAGAGGAGAAGAGGAGGAGGAGGAGGAGAGAGCGAGGGGGACTCAGGGGGATAAGAAAGCAATTAGAAGACAGCCCCTCTTCCTTCCAGTCGGGAATGTATAATGGAATTAGCTTGGGGGGGGGGGAGGCGTGGCGGCAGCGGTGGTGGGGGGTGGGGGTGGGGGGGGGGGGTACCTCGTCCTGCAGCCTCTGCTGGGGAGTCTAGCAGCCTGTCCGCCAGCCACCACGCACAAGTGTGTGTGTGTGTGGATGGGGGGGAGTTGGGGGGAGCGATTGTCGATGCACTGAGTGAGCCACAGAGTGTGTGTTTGTGTGTGTGTGTGTGTGTGTGTGTGTGTGTGTGTGTGTGTGTGTGTGTGTGTGCTGGGGGGGTGAGAGTGATTGCTGATGTACGGAGAAAGGGAGGGAAGAGAGGAAAGGGGAGAGGAGAGGAGAAGAAGGGAAGGAGGAGGGGGGTCAGGGAGAGGAGGGGTTGAGCTGTGGGACCACCTGCTCCCTCCCTCCCTCCCTCTCTCTCTCTCTCTCTCTCTCTCTCTCTCTCTCTTGCTCGCTCTCTCTCGCTCCCTCCCTCCTGCACTGAGAAGCACCCGGCAGGAAAGAGAAAGGGAGGGCGGCAGCTTCAAAGCCTTCTCTGTCTCAGGTTTGCTCTCTCACTTTCTCTCCCTTGCTCTCTCTCTTTCACTCTGTCTCTCTCTCTCTCTCTGAGTGGGTGGCGAGGAAGCTGCATGTGTGTCTGGGAACACAATTGTGTGTGTGTGTGTTTGTGTGTGTGTGAGAGAGTTTAATGTGCAATTTCATTGTGCAATTGTTTGTGTCTGTATTTGTTTTGGTGTGTATTTCTTTTTGTCTGTGTCACTCTGTGTGTACATAGTGTATATCCTATTTGTTTATGTGTCTTTGTATGTTTGTTATTATCTGTGTGTGTGTGTATGTATGTGTGTGTGTGTGTGTGTTTGAGACATACAGAGAGCGTGTGTTTGCCCATGTATGAAAAGAGATGGCCAAAATCCCTGTGTGATTGTGTGAACGAGAGCGATAGGAAGAGATGGGGGGCAACACGTTTCTGTGTTTATGAGAAAATTAGATAACAAAAACGGTAGCGAGGAGGAGAGAGTGTGTGTTTGTCTGTCTTCATTTGAAGGTGTGTGTGTGTATGGGGGGGGGGGGGACAGGAGGCAGAGAGAGAGAGAGAGAGAGAGAGAATGAGAGCGCGCGCGAGAGTCTTTTGATGGAGAGGGACTGAGCCAGTGACTGTGTGGGGGAGATATGTGCATGTGTGTGTCACTGATTGTGCTATGAATGAAAATAAGGAGGGAGGGAGGGAGGGAGAGGGGGAGGGGGGAGGGGACTGTGTCTCTCCTCCCATTTGGCCATCTCTCTCTCTCCTCTCTCTCTCTCTCTGTCCTTCTCCTGGAGCGATAGATGAGGGGTTGCTAGCGGCTTGCTCAGGCGCCCGTTAATAATTAGCGCCCACACATGTGAAGGCTAGCCTTTACACATCACCACCTCTCCTCTCCTTCTCCTCTCCTCTCCTCTCCTCTTCTCTTCTCTCCTCTCCTCGTTTTCATTTCCCCTGTCGTGCAAAAGGAGCGCTCGTCGCGACACACACAGAGCCGCCCGAGCGTAGCCTATCTCGGTCATTCTGAGTTTCCCTTGTGCAACCAAGGGTGTTTTCATCGGGTGTACAAGACGCCCCCTCCTCCCTTTCCGCCGTATATATTGTGCGTTGTGCAATTATGGCAATGGCCCGTGATCACCCCTTGCATGCAGACACACACACACACACACACACACACGGGAGAGGCCTATAGACAAATAGATGAGAAGACACACAAAGGCTGCATTTCTCACTTCCACAAACAAATTCTTGCACACACACACACACACACACACACACACACACACACACACACACACACACGTACACACACACACACACACAGGCACAGGGGTTCAAGGGCAATTGATTTGGAGTTTAATTTCTCTCCCAGTGCTCTTGACGCAAAAGGATGCGCCTCCGTCTGACCTTGACGACAGACAGGGAGATTTTTGTCTCTATCGCCAGGCTCACTCTGAAGCCACTCGGGAAACACACATGCATCGGCTACACGGGCGCACACACACACGCACACACACACACACACACACACACACACACACACACACACAACATCCTCACCTCGAAATGTCAAAACCTTCCATGCACCATTATAAATGAGCACTTTCCATCTGCTTTCTAATTATAGCCAACATAAGGCTATTCCTAATTTTAGCTGCAGCCGCGAAATAGTCATCTTTTAATAATTCATGAGTTCAGACACGGAGCCTGCTCCTACTGGCACGCTTATTGCCAGAGCGTTGCTCAGCCGACTGAAAAACAAGGTGGATAGGCCTAGGTTTTCAGAGAGGGACAATGGCATTGTTTTTTCTCAGACATGACTACACGAGCATACTAAGATCCGTTCTCCGTCTGCATCGGTAGCCTATAACGGGACTGTGAAAATACAGCGTCTTCGCCAGCTATAATCAGATTTACCGGCGCTTTAAGGAGAGGAAAGGCGTGAAGATGGAGATGTGACCCTGATGGACAGCCAGACACAGCGAGCCTAACCTTGTCTCCTCGTTTGATCTGTTTGAAAAAGTAGGCCTACATATGCAAGAAGCCATGTTGTCATATTTTTTTTTTTATTACAGTCAATAAAATGTGTGTACAGTTTGGTGGTCAGTAGACTGCAACCATTACTGTCTATCTCAGACCATTGCAAAGAACTATTAAATAATATCAGAGCATAGATTTAATGTTGTTTCCAAAATTAGTCACGAGTCTGGTGGTTTTAAAGGTTTATGTGTGTGTGTGTTCCTGTGCTCATGTGCCGGAAAGAGATATAGCTGTCCGCTTGCTGATGTATCTGTATGGAAAACAGAACCAACACATGAACACACACACACTATATGCACACACTACACCCACGCGCGGTGCAAACACACACACATGCACACACACACGAGGCGTGCGCGTCGTAGCGTATGGCGAGCCGAGATGAGAGGAGCACTTTCAAAGGCTTCTTCAGAGGCAGTCGTTTTTAACCCCTGTCCATCTCGATTGATGTCAGCGCTGTAGGCAAAATCACGCTTCACTCAGATCCACATTGATCAAAACAAATGCATCCCGGTGAGGATTGCTCACCGATGTGAATTAGGCACAGGCACGTTTGCGGTTGGGTTCACGTTATAGCTTGGCTCCAGTGCATCAGTTGTAGGCCCTAACATACAGAATGAGGACCTCAAACAACAAGACTCCCATCCCCTACTTTTGCATCAGGCTGTTACATCTAGACTATCAATCGGGCCTGTAAGCCTGTATACAATTTCCATAATAAAATATTTGGTAGTGAAATCACAATAGTATTCCAAAATATTCTTACAGGGACTTATAGTGTGCCTTTAGTTCTCAATGGTAGGTCTAGCATCCTTGTTGTACTTATGGTATTTTGTATTTTTTTTTATCCCCTATATGGTATCACTGAAATATTCCTATAATAATCCTATGATGAATTATAGTGTGTCTGCGGTACTCAATGTTGGGTTTATTGTGACTATTGGTACTTTTTTACCTGCTAATATTCTTGTTATATTTCTATAGGATATTATATACAGTTTATAGTTTTGCTGTTGTATTTGTGTAGTATGATACAATTTATTATGTGATTACTATAGTTCTTTATCGTAAGAGAAATGTATGCCAATTCAGGCATATTTCAAGTTCAGTGATGGGAGGGTGGGGGAGGTGTAAGGGTCAGGGACATTGAGGACTCAGCCACACACACACACACACACACCCCTGGATCAATGGTAGGCAGGGCAGGAAGGGGGTCGCTCTCTGTTGCCATAGAGACGGGAGGACAGTGGTCTTGGATACTGTTACTAGGCAGGAGAGGCTCCCTCTGAATGAGGGGAAAGAATATGGGGTCTGTTGTGGAGAGGGTAAACAACATTGGAAATGATTGGGAATAGTTTCCTTCCCCCTTGGATTATTTTTCCCTGGCAATTAAATATAGATAAAATTATCACCTTGGGTTTGAAATAACTATGTGTAAAATGTTGAAAAGTATGCATCATGTGACAATAAATAAGTCAATAAATGGCCGAATCTGAATTATTTTATTATATTATATGAAGCCTAAAACCTTAATGGTCACATACTGGTCAGATTTGTGAGACCCATCAGTGACCTGCATGTATTGTTTAAGTCTGGTGCACAATCTAGTGGTCATTGCTATGAAGTACAGCAACATCAAAGACTCATGTTACCCAGATCCATTTATTCCCATTTTAGATTTCTCCCCTGTAGGGAGTTGGCTCTAAGCTTATCATAAGGCAACCCAAGTGCCTTGGATAAACAATATGAGATACTTTTTTTATTTATTGGATACAGACTGAAATGGCATGTCTGTATCCAATACATCCTTCCATGTCCTTTTCTAAGCATGAATAGGCAGAGGTTTATCATGGAGGTCATGATAAACACTCAGGGCATCTCTTGGAAACTCAGTACATTTTGCAGATAGTGTGATTTATAGGCTATATAACCTTATTATCCAGCTTGATTTAATTCAGGCCACACGTCATCTCAGAGACAGAGATGGAAAACCGCTCAAATAGGGCCATGAAGCACGAGTGCCACCTAGTGAAATTTGCCTATAACAGCTTCTGGACATCAACCTACAGTATAATCTCATCACTCCAGTGCCGGAGCATTACAGACAAAAAATGTGGTACACTCACGCCCTCTCGTGGGCAATAATTGACATAAGCCTGTTTAAAAGCAAAAGCAAAATGGACCAATGTTGCCTTCAAGTACTGTCGGTAACACTGAATTAAAAAAATAGGACTGGGAAGGTTGGGATTTTGTATGATACCCGATATGCAGAAATGTGATATTTAAGAGGTGGAGAACATGGAAGCTATCTCAACAACTGATGGTAAAAGCAATGTATACAACATATTTTGGCTAATAAATTAATTAGGCTGATGCACAAGTCCTCTTGTTCATTCTGCTGCTTCATTACAAATAAGGTCTGTGTAGCTTGATTTCTAAAATAAAACAACACACACACACACACACACACACACACACACACACACACACACAGACACACACACACACACACACACACACACACACACAGACACACACACACACACACACACACACACACACACATCTTTGACCTTTTGCATGTTATTCTCTATGTCAAGAACAACAGAGATGAGGTTTACAGTATTTCTCAGCAAGCTCTTAACCTCTAAACACACTTTTTAGCTCTCTATGCTCAATCGATTCACCCAGCCTTCACAGATCTCTTACCACATAAACTGCCAAAATACTGAAGAATGGATATCATGGGAAAATGAGGCGTAGATAAAAAGTGTTCTATTATGATGGGCTTCACAGAGGAGCTTCACGTATGGAGCCCTGTTGATTCATGATAATGTCATAGTGGTATTCAAATGCTTGCAATCTTACATAGACCTACTGCATCTTTGGGTTAAAGTATGGTTAGGTTTAAGTTTAGGCTTAAGGTTTGGCTCATGGTTAGATGTTTGGCAGTAGGGGAAGACCTTGGTTGATGATGGAGTTCAACTCATAATCTTCTAAGCAAGAGTTTCTGCTGCCTACCTGCTGTGCTCTAATCTTCCTCTTGAGTGTTTCCAAAGGTGCAGCTGCAATAGGTGCAACAGACCAAATAGGCCTAACCAAGGCATATGCATTATCCATGTAATTGAATTTCATTACGTTTAAGTAATTTTTGTAGCATCTTGGTGCCAGCAGAGATGTTTTGCCATTGTGGCTGTACATATGCATATAAAGACATTGCTTTCAACCCCTTGTTAACATGTTCAGTTGGCCCAGCAAGTACCGTTTGAACCTGTTGTGCAAAAACAGATGTTTCTTTATTCCCTCTGCATTTGTCCATAAGCTCAGACTGGAGACACACAATACTTAATTCACTTCACTCTTCTTTGGTGGCATCACTGCTGGGAGTAAAAAAAATGTGAAACCAATGCAACTCACTCACTGACTTATTTATTATAGCTTATTTAATATGTGATGGAGGGGTGTCACTGTAAATCAGTGTTCCAAAATATGTTACCCTATTGTTGTTCAGTAATTTTATAACTTGCTGTTGATCTGAACAACAATAGGGTAATGGTAGGTACATTCTGGTATCCTACAGCCCCCCTTTGACTCTCTCGACGTCAAAACTTACATTGTCTACACTACCCTATACCTACGTTTTTACACTTATCCCTTAATTGTTGCTAACATTTTTAAGATTTTGTGTGTAAATTTCAGGAGATGAGGCTGGTTTTGTTATAGTTTATTAGCAGCAGTCTATAATGAGTGTCTTAATTATTATGTTGGCATAAATTCATTTAATCTAATTTTATTTCATTTTATTATACAGGAAAGCTTTAAAAGTAACATTACAGGTGTTAAAAACATGTTACAGTTAGATTGGCCTGACTCAGTTAAAAAACTGTTTTACAGCAGGTTCCTGTTCTGTAGCACATTCATAACAAATCACATTACATTACAAAATAGGAATTACATAAAGCACAAAGGAAAGGGTAGATAAAGGGGAAAATGTAGGGTAGGTGGCTTGACAAGGGTAGACGTTAGACATGAGACACAGCGAGGGCATAGGATGGGGCTTAATTATGAAATATGTATGTATGTGTGTGTGTATGTATGTATGTGTGCGTGTGAATGTATGTGCACGTGTATACGAATGTATGTATTTATGTATGTAAATTATGTATGTATTTAATGTGTATTGCAATGGAGTCAGTGGTTGCAGGTCTGTCCTTCTGTCAGATGAAGTTTGTATGCATGTTAAAAATGAGAGATGGAGGTTATTGCTCTGATGTGGTGTGGGATTTCATTCCAGGTCTTAGTGTATGTATGGCAAAATGATCTTTGGCCGTAGTTGTTTTTGTAAAATGGTATAGAATTAAGTGCATGTGAGACTGATCTTGTGATGCGTTCCTGTCTTGTTATGGTGTGTCGTGGAAGTAGGGCAGTAAGTGTTGGAGGGGAGTGATTGTTTTGGATATGGAAGAAGGTTTTGATAGCCAGATTGGTTGTGTAGTACTGGAAGGTGAGGACGTTAGAATGTGAAAGTGCAGTGCAGTGGTGAGTCCAGGGATGCAGGTTTCCATGTATCTTATAGGCTCTATTGTACAGTCTTGCTGTAGGTTGAATGATTTCCTTTGTAGTGAGGGACCAGATTGGGAGACAGTAAGATATTGTTGAGTGAATGATTGCATGTAGATATGTGTTTGAGACAGTGCAGGTGAGGTAAGGTCTGATCTTGTTGTATACATACAAGATTCAGAAATTGAGTTGCAACTTGGAAGTTTGCCAAATTAAGACAACTGTCAGTTTTCTGTAAGTCAAACAATGAGTACACATAATTCAAATAATGGAAAATTTGTCTGTTTAGCTTGGTTTTGTACATTTAATGATACCTCAGTTAGCAGGTTAAAAGTACTGCTACTGTGACAGGTAGGATCTGTCCACTAGATAATTGACAGGTAGGACCTGCCCACTAGCTAATCACTGTCACCTGTGAGCTAATGAGAGTATAAAGCTACCTGTTTCTGGCTTGTAATTGGAAGCTGCATTGTTTGGTGAATACTGGTTATATTAGTGTAGCAGCTAATTGTATTTTTGCAGGAAAATCTTTCACAAGTGGAAAGAAGTACCAAAATTGGCACAAAACCTCCTTGGGGATTGTTCTTTTGATAAAACCCATTAGCCACGCAAAAATCAAGATGGCTACCACTTTTCCAAGATGGCCACCATTTCTGGCACAGAAATACTATTTTAGGGGCAACATTTGTCCAATATGAATGGTCTTGCTATCAAACCATACATTTTTGACCACAGAGAAGGCAGATTTATAACTCTGGAGAGGCTAAGAAGATTCCTTCTACTATATTTCAGCCATTGAAAGAAAATAATCTGCTTACTGAGCTCTGGGCTGCTAAGACGCATGGTGTAGGTGGTAGAAGCTTTAGGGCTGCACTGCAATCCATCTGCAGAAGATTTCTATACCTACAGCATATTCTAATTGTCTGCTATAGTGTACTGTTCAACAAGATGGCCAATGCCAATGCAGTTCCAGTGCCATCTACATGGCAAACTGACTGGAGCAAATGTTGCCTCTGTCAAAAGGAGACAAAGGAATCACCACCAATACATTATCCAAGTAAACATAATGGCTATACCATGATTGCCACCAATGTTCCTCTCTTTCAAGCCATCAATGAACTCCCAATTGTTCTTGACCCAACAAGACTGGATGAGGGTAATGGCATAGAGGAAACACTGAAAAGGAACGACGCGACAACAAAACTGAGATCTTCAACTTCTTGGCTGACAAGATAGCCCAGATGTCTGCCACAAACATGATCATTGTGACCAAAGAAGAAGGTGCTGCTAGCAATCACCCGATAAGCCTGGCTAAAATGGCTCCCTGTAGTCATGAGGAAGCTGACACTCGAATATTTGTGCATGCCAGGCAGGCAGTAGAGGAGGGCCGCAAAAGCGTCCTCATCAAGGCCAACGACACTGATGTTCTCGTCATAGCGGTCAGTGTTCCGCCAACCCTTCAAGAGATTGGTCTTCAGCAACTATGGATTGCCTTTGGCCAAGGCCGGAGCCTGAGACGGATTCCCATCCATGAACTCTTTTTGTCTATTGGATTGCAGAAGAGCAAAGGAATTCTCTTCTTCCATGCCTTCACTGGCTGCGATGTTGTGTCAGCCTTCCGTGGTAAAGGCAAGAAGACTGCATGGCAAACCTGGGATGTTTGTGACGAGTCTTCTGATGTTTTCAGCAAACTCAGCCAGTATCTACCAACAACAGATGATGCCGACATGAAGATCTTGGAAAACTTTGTGGTCATGATTTATGACAGGCCCTGTACAACTGATGGTGTTGATGATGCAAGGCTGGACATGTTTGCTCAGAAGCAGAGGCCATATGAAGCCATCCCTCCTACTCGAGCTGCTCTACTCCAGCATGTAAAGCGTGCTGCCTACCAGGCAGGATGCATATGGGGTCAATCAATACTTTGTCAACCAGAAGCACAAAGTCCTGCCGACTGGGGATGGATCAAGAAAGGTGATCTGTGGCATATCTTGAGGACTGATCTCCCCCCTATTGCAGAGAGTTGCCAACAACTGACCAAGTGTGGATGCAAATTTGAATGCCATGGAAGGTGCAAATGCTACAGCTTTGGTCTTATTTGCACAGCACTGTGTAGCTGTAGATGTGAAGATTAGGCTCCGTTTCAACCCAGAGCATAGGTTAGTTGATTATACATGTACTCTAACAGAACTGTTGATCCTGGAATGTTCAGGTTGTTCAGGTTACAGATGTCTTCAATGTGAAGAATATACATTGATCCTAAAGTGTTCAGATTATACATGACTGCATTTTACATTTTGTATGTTTTATGCTACGCAGTACAAATGCTATGTACAATAGTAACCAAAAGATCATATTCATCTCCTCGTGTGCAAATAAAATGACAATTTTTGTACATCATTTCTAATAAAAGTTTTGCTGAAATAATGTTGTGTTTATGCATATTTTTCACATTACTTTTAAAAATATTCTGAGTAAATGGCAGAAGGAGATATAAAAAGGATTTCTGATGTATACATTTGAATTTTCATTTGACACCAGAATCATCAAAATCGGCCCGGACAAAGAAATTCTATGGTAAAAAATGGCTGAAATGGCAGCCATCTTTAAAAATGGCAGCCATTTTTAAATTTACGTGGCTAATGGGATTTTTCAAAAGTATGACCAAAGAGGTACACTCAGTGAAATTTTGGCACTTCTTTCCAGATTTGAAAGATTTTTTTGCTTATCTGCTGTACTATATGTGATGCATGTGAAGCAAACAGCTTATTGTCGACTTAACTGGTGGTTGGAGAAGCAACCCACCTTAAGGAGTTGCCATACACTATTTATTTCCACAATTACAGTTCCAGTGCAAAATTACATTGATTGTAGCCACAGCAGTCGAGCAATGGCTTCTGCTGGGGTACGGCAACACCACTCGGACAAACCACACGCAGAACTGCAGTAATACTAGAACCGGTAGTAATAATAATTGCATTTTGTTAAGTTTAGTTATGATTACATTTAGTAATGATTATTTCGGATGGCGGTGCGTGGTTGCCTGTCGTAGCATAGCATTTTTTTATTATTTATATTTTTTATATCAATATATGGGGGGGATATTTTGAGCATATTTTAATATTGGGGGGGATGTGTCCCCAGGGTCTGGGCCTCCTGTCCCTCTCCCCTTAATTGACTTTTAACAAACCATAAGACTGATCTTAACGAAAATAAAGTAACTTACATATTTTTATACTGAAACACACGTATCTGTTTGGTTCATTCACTTGTGTGGGTCTCAGTAGTTGATTCTAATACCAGCTACTATGCAATTCTATGGTTGAGAGTACCCATTTAGTCACACTACCTTTACAGTAAGCAATCACTGTTTTTTCACAATGATATTATCAGTTAAGCATTTGCTTGTAGCTATTGATTGTAATAGATATAATGTAACTACAATTACATTATGTTGACTGTTGTATCAATGTTTGATATTTATATAGTGTAGATATTACCATCTCTGTAGATATGGTCGCTCTTAGGCACCAACTGAAATCTGTCTTTTGAATGCGTGGCTAAAATGGAACTAGTGTGGACACTAGGGATGTGATACGATATTTTTATACAGTGTATATAAACAGTTGAAAATGTTTTTCCGAAATCAACTGGCTGTGAAGATTTGCTCTCAATAATGGCGTCAATATTGGAGTGATTGTTTGCTTCAGGAGACTTGTAGTGTTGTAGTTGAGACCACCTAAACCGAGACCGAGTCAAGATCAAGACCAGAGCATATCAAGTCCGAGCCAAGACCAAGACTTTGAGGGGGGGCGAGACCGAGTCAAGACCAAGACAGAGAGGGGGTGAGACCGAGTCAAGACAGAGACCAGACCAATGCGAGTCCATTATCAAGACCATGACTGTAATCAACATTTACAACATTTCTCTGCTAAAATTCCAAAAGAAAGAAAACAGGAATTTTAGTGAAATACAAATAGATGTACAATATGTGACAGAAGCAATCCTTTGATCTGAAACATTGCAATTCGATTTCACTGACCTTTGGAAAGGCTCAATACAGTGGGCAGAATGAAACAAGTGTTAAAACAACCTGAGCACATAGCTTCACTAAAACATTCAGGCACTGTGGGGTCGGAAAACAGTGTTATTCTCATTCGCTTTTCTTTAGCCACACATGGTGCGCTGCTCTCCGTTCTCTTTCTTGGCACAGCTCTGATGGGGATGAGGGTGGCAGCGGTTAATGGTTAATAAACTTTCAAACATAAAATAAGCCAAGTTATTGATTGCAATTGAAGGGAGAGGTTTTACATCCAATCACAGTAAAAATAAATAAATCAGACAATGGACTGGCTGGTAATGATGTTAGTGCAGTTGTGGTCTCAACTGCTCTTGAAATAAAATTTCACTATCAAGGACCACACCATCAACAAGATGTATTTAAATGATTTATTGAAGACGATGATGAGCGTGGTTCTGGTAGTCGCATGCGTTGTGGGGAGGCTTCTTGGGGAATCCGCCGCAGCGCCCGGGCAATGACGGACCCCCTCAGGACCCTATAAGAAGGAGGAAGCAGAGGAAGAAAGAATAGGGTGGGGGGGAGGGGCGCAGAATACAAGAGCGAAAGGGGAACAGAGGGTTAGGATGGTATATTTAAGGGGTGCCGGAAGAGGCGCGGTTGAGGTGTGGTCCTGCTCCTGAAACTCGCTAGGTAAGCTTCAATTCACTAGCAAGGACCACACCATCAACAAGATGTATTTAAATGATTTATTGAAGACGATGATGAGCGTGGTTCTGGTAGTCACATGCGTTGTGGGGAGGCTTCTTGGGGAATCCGCCGCAGCGCCCGGGCAATGACGGACCCCCAAAAACCTCCAGTTACTTAAAGGGTAACTTCGGTATTTTTCAACCTGGACCCTATTTTCCCAACTGCGGGTGTCTAAGAAACTAATGGGGACAACAATTTTTGAAATTGGTCCAGTATTGAGCGAGATCGCTTCAGCCGGCAGCCGCGAAACGGGCTGCAATGTAATCCGACGGGGCAAATGCGCACCGTCAATGTATGTCCACTAAAAGTGCTTGTTTTTGCCACTGACTGGCTCAGATTGTTATTATAAGTGTCTGACAACAGTATGGAAAGGACCCTATACAGAAATGAAACGTACTTCCTTACCTTTAGCTTGATCCCGTCTGTGTGTAACCAAGTCTCGCTCAAGTCCCGCGAGAGCTTAGTTGTTGCAGGAAGTCACCTGTGGAAGAGAGGAGTGCCACCGGGAGGAGTTTGTTGTGTTGGAGTACAGAGATCGTAGCTTAGCGTTATCTAAAAGATCTAAATTAAAAAAAATTAAAAAAAACAACAACTAAACTAGAAAGGCACTCGGAGAGCGCAGACCTCCGCCAAGGTTCATGCTATTATTGTTTGTTCGTGAGTCGGATCCGGATCCGCTCCAAAATTTAATGGGTTCTTCCTTGGCCCATGCTACACCATTCCACCAAGTTTCATGAAAATCGGGCCAGTATTTTTTCCGTAATCCTGCTGACAGACAAACAAACAAACGGCACCGAAAACATAACCTCCTTGGCGGAGCTAGCCAGTAGTAATGTAAAATAGCCTATCAACTGAGTCATGATTGATTATAAAATATGTATATAGATTAATTTCCCCTTTTCAGCAGTTGACATTCATAATAATACAATAAGTGATATCAACAAGCTGAAATTATCTGTGTAATACTGTTGCCAAAGTGTGTGTGCGTGGTGTAAAAATGTCATATTTATGCTTATCTATTATACGACCTATAAGACCATTTTTATGCCTACATTTGTATATCCTATACATTAGCAGATATCATAGAGATACTTACTGGCAATGAATGATGATGGTAGCTCTTCAATGAGTAGGAGCTCTTCATCCGTATACTCTGGCTCAAATAAATACGGGCCGCCATCGAATTCAAAGGCCTCTTCCACGTTGTCGAAATCAGGTAAATATTCAGCCATGACTTAGAAAATCTTTTAGATAACACTGAGCTACGATCTCTGTACTCCAACACAACAAACTCCTCCCGGTGGCACTCCTCTCTCCACTCCAACTCTCACTCACGTTTCCACAGGTGACTTCCTGCAACAACTAAGCTCTCGCGGGACTTGAGCGAGACTTGGTTACACACAGACGGGATCAAGCTAAAGGTAAGGAAGTACGTTTCATTTCTGTATAGGGTCCTTTCCATACTGTTGTCAGACACTTATAATAACAATCTGAGCCAGTCAGTGGCAAAAACAAGCACTTTTAGTGGACGTACATTGACGGTGCGCATTTGCCCCGTCGGATTACATTGCAACCCGTTTCGCGGCTGCCGGCTGAAGCGATCTCGCTCAATACTGGACCAATTTCAAAAATTGTTGTCCCCATTAGTTTCTTAGACACCCGCAGTTGGGAAAATAGGGTCCAGGTTGAAAAATACCGAAGTTACCCTTTAAGGAGATGAGATTGGGCGGATCTGAGATCTTTGAGATCTGAACGGATGTAGCGGTGATATGTTTGGGAAGACCAGCGGCCCATGAGTTGAATGAGGTGTTCTGGGACGCCATTGCGGGAGGCTGAAGTGGCGGCTCCGATCCTGAAGGAGTGTCCGGAGTAGTGGACGGGAGAAATGGCAGACAAGGAGAGTACGTGGCGGAGGTGATGGTGGAACCAGAATCGAGTAGCCACTTGTCCGGATTCGGAGATGAAGAGAGGATCTGAAGGTGTTGCGTTCTGGGATTTCCGGAACGCGGAGTAGTCTGCGAGGGTCTGGAAGGGATTCAGTGGCGATTGGGCTTGGAAGTAGAAGATGGGTGTAAGGCGGACCGGATTGGTTGGTTTTGGTTTGTTTTAGGTAGAATACCATGGTGTCTTCTGAAAAATGAGACAAGTCTGAAATGCAAGCGTGGCGACGTGGGTCGAAGTGGATGGTTGAGGTGGTGAATTCAGAGCATCTGAGGAAACCGAAGAAAGCGAGTAGGAACATTGCTTCTAGGGTTCGAGCTATGTGGGGAGTGCCATATCCGGAGCGGATGGTGTGGATGCAGGCCGACAGTAAGTCGGCAGTTAGAGGAAGGCGGCGAGGATCTTTTGCTGGCTCTTGACGTAGGAGTCCTTTGAGGAGTGAGGTTATCTGGGGATGGCTGGAAGCTAGGCTTGGACTGCCGGTTATGAGCTTGGAGAAGAAGCTGATGCCGCTAAGATAAACTTTGATGGTGTGTGTTTTGATGGCCATCACGGAATGGGCGTAGGTGATGAAGCTAGTCAGGGTGATGAGATCGAATGATGGGAAGGTTATATTATGCTGTACGTGAAAGTAGCGGAAATGTTTCCAAGCTGTCCAGTAGGATGATAGGGTTGTGGGTGATAGGCTGTTGATGATGGAGTTCTGGGATTCGACGATCAGGGGTATTAGGACAGGATTTACAAGTTGAAAGTCAGTGCTGAATATGGAGGAACCGGCGTTGGGAAGGGATCTGCATGAGGTGCCAAGCTTCTGAACTTCTGAAACGAGAAACGAGAAAGAGAGTCAGCGATGGCGTTGGAATGGCCAGGAACGTGAGCTGCGCAGAGAATATATTGGTGAGTAACGGAGTGCCAGACGAGGCGGCGCATGAATGGCATGATGGATGGAGAGTTGGAGCGTCCTTTGTTGATTATGTCAACGACTGCGAGGTTGTCTGAGTAGATGAGGATGGCCTTGCGGGACCATTCATGACCCCACAGAATAGCAGCGGCTATTATGGGGTAGATCTCGAAGAGAGCAGAGGAAGCGACCTGGCATTCGTTTGCGAGCTCTGGGGGCCATTCTGTTGCGAACCATCTGCCATTGTAGAAACCCCCAAAACCGGCGGAAGGAGCTGCATCCGTGTACAGGTTGATGTCATGCGGGTGAGTCAGATGGTCATCATAAAAGAAGGTGATCCCGTTCCAGTTGGCGAGGAGGTTGAGCCACAGACGGAGTTCGGCGCGGCTTGGACTGTCCAGGGAGATGGAGGTCAAGAGAGATGGGGCGGAAGAAGCGATGGATAGCAGGTGAGAGATAAAGGCCCGCCCTTGAGGAATGATGCGAAGGGCGAAGTTGAGATGGCCTAGGAGGGAGAGAAGTTGGCGTTTGGAGCAGCACGGGGCAAGCAGGAAATTTGAGATCAGAAGGCTGATTCGATTAAGCTTTTCGACTGGGAGAGAAGCCTGAAACAGGATTGTGTCGAGAGTGATTCCGAGGAACTCAAGGGATGTGGAGGGGCCCTCTGTTTTCTCTGCAGACAGGGGAACCCCGAGGTCGGAGAAAACTGAAGTCAGAGTGACCAGGCCAGAAGCGGGTGGCGATGAGGGAGGGGAAGTGATAAGGAAATCGTCCAAGAGATGGACGAGGAACGGAATTTTATGGTTGTTGGAAAGGATCCAGCAGAGGGCTTCGGACAGGGTGTCGAAGATTTTGGGGCTGCTTTTGCACCCGAAAGTGAGCCTGACCGTGAAGTAGTATGCACCTCGCCAGCGGACACCGAAGAACCGCCAGAAGTCGGGGTGAATAGGGAGAACCTTGAAGGCACTGGTGATGTCCGCTTTTGAGAGCCACGACCCTTTGCCGGCGAGTTTAATGAGGGCAATGGCATGGTTGATGGTGGCGTAGTTAAGGGAGAAGTCCTCGCTCGGAATCAAGCTGTTGATGCTAGGGATGGAACTGCCGTGGGGTGCTGAAAGATCGATGATGATGCATTTCTTTCCGGAGTATTTCCTGGTTGCGATACCGAGGGGGCTGATGCGGAAGTTAGGAAAAGGAGGATGAGCGAATGGGCCGATCATGAAGCCTTCTTTAAGTTCCTTGGCGAGCAGACTATCGACTAACTCTGGCTCGTTTGAGGCCGACAGAAGATTTTTGGCCTCGAAAGAAATGGAAGGTTGTGCGGAAATTCCGGGGTGGAAACCTTCTTTAAATCCGTTTAGGAGGAACTTGACGAAAGCTAGATCGGGGTGGTTGCGAAGAGCTGCTGCCAAGGCAGGGATGTTAATAGGTGTCGAAAGGTGCCTACCTAGCTTCTGCGGAGTGGGGTTGTGCGGGCATGCAGGGCGAGCGTGGCCACCACCGCAGAAGGAGCAGACGTGGAGGAAGCGGCACTGGGACATGTTGCAACCGGCATCATTGAAGTTGTTGCATATGGTGCGACCTCCTTGGTGCCTGACGGGCCTGCCTTTTTTATCGATGCCCTTGGTTATGGGGAAGGTGACGGATGGGGCAGATGAAACAGGCTTTGGAGGTATGGGTGCTGGTGGGGCCGCTGATGACAGGCGAGAGAACGCTGAAGCCCTGGTTCGGTTTTGATTTGGCTCGGCGGGAGCGGGGATGGAACAGGAAGAGGCTGGGTGAGACGGGGCTCCACAAAGGGGGCATGTAAGGGCTGCACGGGCCGCGAAGATACGACAGTAGGTTTCTGTGTCAAGAACGCCCCAGTATGTGGCCTCGTTGAACTGTTGAAGGCGGGCGGCGGCTTCGGAGGCGAAGTGGATGTGGTACTGGTAAAAACCGTTGCCTCCAAAACGGAGGGCCAGATTAAGGACGGTGGCCATGTAGTCGTCAAGTTCCTGGCGGCGGGTGGGAAATTGAGAGCAGAGAACGTCTCTGTAGAGAGAGAAGGCGTATGCGAACTCGGCGGGTGTAAGTTCTCTGGAACGGGTGGGTGTTCCCTCTTTCAGGCGGAGAAGGGTGCCTTCGTGTCCTTCAAGGAATCTATCAACGGGTGGTTGGTGGAGGGAAGGCATGAGAAGGTGTGCGAGATCTATGTAATTACCGTCGATGATTTGTTTACGTAGATTAGTGGGAACCGGAGAAGGACGGGAGGCGAAAGTGTAAGGAGGATGAATGGGAGGATTAGCTGTAGACAGGGTGAAGTTGACGGTTGCCTGCTGGGCTGGAATGGATTGGGAGAGAAGACCGGAGTTAGGTGCAGCAGGAACTTGCTGCAGCGAGAGCTGTGGAGGAAAGCTGGGTGCCGGCATCCCGGTGCCGGAAGCCCCGGCTAGAGCGAGCTGCTGTGGTTGCTGGTAGTAGGCGGCGGGGGGCGCCGGCATCCCGGTGCCGGAACCCCCGGCTGGAGCGAGCTGCTGCGGTTGCTGGAAGTAGGCTGCAGGGGGCGCCGGCATCCCGGTGCCGGAAACCCCGGCTAGCGTAAGCTGTTGCAAATGCTGGAACTGGATGGCGGGGGGTGCTGTGTCATTTGCCCTGGATGGTGTAGGCTGCCGGTGCTGGTGATGAGAACCTAGGTGGGAGGTGGAGGGTCCTGGAACTCCGGTGTCAGGCGCTCCAACTGACGTGGCTGATTGTGCGAAGTATTGACGGGAGGTGGTTGCTGAAGCCCTGGTGTTGTGTGGTCTTGCTGATGACCCGATTTGTTGCTGCACTTTTTGCTGCCTTCGAGCTGGAAGGCTGACGTCGTGACGTGTCGTTGGGGTGCGCGTGATGATGTCACCCGGAAGAGCGCTGGTGTTGACGGAGCGGTGGGCACGGCAGGCAGACATGAGGTTGTTGAATAGTTTTGCTTTGTTGTCTGTGCGATGAAAAGGAATTACTTTATCCTTGAGAGTTTTTTGGAGGGTGGCAACGGTCCAGTTGGAGATCTTAGATGGAGGCTGGCCGACGGGGGACCTCGCTGGAGCGTGGTGACGCTGCGACCGGCTCCGAGTTGTGAGGCCGGCATGAGCGGAACGACGGCGGGGGGCCGGAGTTATCCTCGAGGGCGAAGGAGTTGGAGAACTGCGGCGACGGTGATGGATTGGCCTTGAATCGCCGCATCCTCTTTTTCCTGAGGAAGGTGGTGGGCTGGGAGACGCGGAGGATTCATCCGGTGAACTGTAGTAGTCTCGTATGTTGAGGAGCGATGAACCGGGCGGGATGTGGACCATGGAAGGGACTGAACTAGCCGAGCTCGCCCGTGACCTGGCCAGCTTTCGGGCCGTAGTAAGCGGGGTTTCAGGCACCGTGGCGACGGGGAAGTTGTCGGCTTCTGCTGCCGGTGCTGATGGCGTGGGCTGGAGGGAGCTTTGGGCTGGGCCGTCCTGGTTCCTATCAAAAAGGTCATCGTCCGACGGGGAGAGGGAGATGAAATCCATTCCCTGAATGAGGTGAGTGGATGAATTAAGTTGCTTGTACGGCGTGGAAGTGCTTTAGAGCGAAGTTGCTTGTTCTCTGTACTGGCGCAGAATACGAGAGCGAAAGGGGAACAGAGGGTTAGGATGGTATATTTAAGGGGTGCCGGAAGAGGCGCGGTTGAGGTGTGGTCCTGCTCCTGAAACTCGCTAGGTAAGCTTCAATTCGAGTCCTCTTTGTCCAAGACAGAGTCAAGACTGAGTAAAAATGCAGTCGATTCCGAGATGAGGCCGAGACCTTCAAAATGTGGTCTTAAGACCTGTCTTGAGACCAGGACTGATTTCGAGTACTACAACACTAGAGACTTGGATTATGCTTCATGAGCTGTATGGAGTCGTTTTATCAATATTTTTTTTCTGCTCTTTTTGGAACTCTCCGAAAACAGCAGTCCCCAAAGACTTCAGTTGTTTTGGAAAACGCTGCTACGAAGTTGTGCTCGGAAGCTCCGGGATTGTTTTATGGACTAACAAACTTTTCAACTGGTATGGGGGTGAGTAGCCTAGATAATGACTGAATTTTCATTTTTGGGTGAACTATTCCTTGAAGGCATTTCTTGGGTGGGTAGTAGTGTTGGGTTGGTCACGAACGATCCGAGTCTTTGAACGGCTCTTTTATAGGAACGAAGGGAACCGAGTATCGCTGGGTGAAGATCTGTTCTTTTTTTGGCAAGTTTTACAGACAGATATGTCATGCTATTAGTTTAAGTTGCTGTCTCCTCCTGCAGCCGGCAAATGTTCCCCCTTCAAAGAGATAGCCTATGCTCCTCCCTCACCACTCGTCATAGCTTCTCGCCGGGAGGTGTCCCTGTTCCAAAAGGAGCGCACCCACTGTCACGTAAGGTTCACAAAGCGAAGGCATGCACACACTGGCAGAGAGGCTTTCGTACACAACAACACATGGAAATGAGTGAACGAAAACACAGCAATATTTGGATGCACTTTAGCAACAAAAAAGACAACAGAGCAGAATGCAATATTTGCAAAGCAAAAATATCATTCAAGGCGGGGTCTACAAACAAGCTTCACCGCCACTTAAAAACACAGCATCCACTGATACAAGTGGCTATGGTGAGACAGGATGCTAGCGATGACTACAATGCTTCTGCGGACACCACGACGTCAGATGCAAGCCTGTCATCCCCCAAGTATCTACCTCTGAATTGTCTGAAGCTAGCACTAGTAGACCTGCACTTAGAACTGGAAGTGCATCAACAGCGCCTGCCAATGCACACAGCTCTCAGAGTACCATTGCCACAAGACCTAAGATGAGACAGACAACTATCCAAAACTATGCTGCTGCACCTGTCATAACCCCATTAAAACAGGCACAGACAGACAAAGAGCTTGCAAAAATGATTGCCACTGACTTTCAACCATTCACAATCGAAACGCGGTGCTCTCAACACCTCTTACATTCCCCCATCACAGAAGACACTGGCGCAGACAGCAACAAACATTTATCACAGAGAAGTCGAGTCACTGAAGGAAAGAGTGTCCAAGGTGTCAGCAGTCTGTCTTACAAAAGATTGTTGGACATCAAGGGCTTCAACTTAATTTATGGCTGTAACATGCCACTTCATTGAGGATTTTGAAATGTTGTCCTGCCTTCTGGACTGCTTTGAGTTTGATGACCGACACAAAGCAGAAAACCTGGCTGCAAAGCTTCTTAGTGTCGTGAAAGAGTGGAATATTGAAAAGAAAGTGGTTTGCTGTGAAACAGACAATGCTGCTAACATTACGAAGGCAATACAAATCAGAGAATGGACCCACCTTCCCTGCTTAGTACACACCATTAACCTGATTGTCAGAGATGCACTCAAAGGCCTTAAACCAATGTTGGACAAGGTGAAACAACATAATATAGATAACAGTGTATATAGTATGTGTATATAGTATGTACAATAGTACACTACAAATATCCCAGTTTTGTTTTTTCTCTAGCTACGTGACTGCCTCAAAGGTCATATTACTGGCCAAAGGACTGCAGAGACTCACAGCCAACTACCAGAGAGGTGCAGCAACAGCAACACAACAAGCATCAGATTTGTTGAACTCTCTCTGTGCAAACATGGCAGGTAGGTTCCACAGAATGGAATATAACCATATCCTTGGAGACGCTGCTGCAATTGACCCAAGATTCAAGAAGCAGCCATTTGGGGATGACAGAGCTACAGATGAGGCTTTCCAGGGATTGGCAACTGCAGCAGGAAGAGCCACTGTCAGTAGCTTGCCCAGCCAGCAACCAGGTCAACAGGAAGGAGCAGCCAGTGCACAAGATATCTGGATCCAACAGCAGATTCCATTATGGAGGTGCGGTCCTACATGGAGGAGCCACTTCTTCCAAAATCTTCGGACCCTCGTAAGTGGTTGGAGAGTCGGGCCAATGTGTACCCTCGGCTTAAGCTCATGGAAGGAAGACTTTGCATTGTGCCAACTTCAGTTCCGGCAGAGAGAATATTCTCAAAGACTGGACAAATCATCTCAGAGAGGAGAAATTGCATTAAGCCCTCAAAAGTGAAGCAACTTGTTTTCCTACATGTAAATTTGCCATAGATGATGGCATAACTAGGCTGCTTGAGTAATATTCTGGCTGGCTGAGAGATGCTTAGCCTCCTATAAAGGGAACCTAGGTTTGAATCCAGTTGCTTTACCCAAAAGGAAAAAAGTATCTGTGGGTGTTGGATGTAGGTATTGGATAAAAGTAGAGCATTTGCTTTAAAATATTGACCCAGCAAAATACCCATTAAAGAAAGGTAAATCAGCAGTTACATTATATGAGTAAAAATAGTTTGTTTCCTCTCTGCCTCATTTTTGAGAGTTATTGTTGGAATGTTGTTTACTCATCTTTATTGTTATTTTATTTTTGTTTTACAAGGAAGCAAGCCTCATTTAGATGATGTGGCTCATAGACCAGGAGCTCATCTTCTGTTTTGAGTTATTTATTGAAGCACTAACCCCAGGACAGTTCACTAGTCCATTTCAGGGTTATTATTTATATATTTCTCTCAACTATTTTATATTGTTCATGTCCAGTAGTTGGCGGTGGTTTGGGTCTTTTGCACAAAGGTTCAGTTGTATTACTTTGATAAAACTTTGATAAAAATTATTTTACTATTATTATTTATGTGTGGAAAATTATTTCATATTTGTTCTGCACAAAAATAACTCACTATATGTACTTGTTTTATTTATTTTTTTATTGTGAAACTTTTTTTTAAATTGCTTTCACTGTCAAAGGAAGGGAAATAGCCCCGCCTTCTGTTTGTTTACGTTGCTTGTAATGCAGACTATCGGCAGGATAGGTTTGTAAAGAAAGTGAATCCAAATCTAATCCACATTTTTTTCCATAATTATTCTAATTTAAGTGTGTGTGCCTGTGTGTGTGTTTGGTGGTGGGGGGTTATTTAACAAAATAAAAAAGATACGTAGGTAGTGTATCATATATTTTCACGTGTTATTCATGTCACTTGCAATGATGTTACAGTCCTCTGTGCCAGGCATTGGGTGACTAGTACTTGCCTTATTATATTTTACCTACCACTCGTAAAGTGCCCCCCCCTCCCACACGCACACACAAAAAAAGAATGGAAACAAACAGAGCCATAAGATCTGGTTCCCTTCAAAGAGCCGTAATTCCCATCACTAGACTGGGTAGAGAACTGGTGCATTGTTTCCATCTGCCATTTTATTGATCTCCTCCACAAACAAGTTAACAGTCATTTAGTGCTCTAACACTAGAAAGGCCAAGGGCTAACATAACTGGACACTGAGATTTGAGATATAAATATAACAACGCTCAATTTGGTAGTCTCTTAGCTAATGTTTATCTAATGAATTAGATTTGTATCATAAGTATAAAACAAAACATCTTTAATACCAAATAAATACATTTTAAATTGAGAGTAAAGAAAAAAAAACATTGTAAAAAAAAACCAAAGTAGACTTGACAAACATTTTTTGCTTTGTCCTCCTCAGGCAGTTTTTTTTTCATAATACTTCCGCCCTTACTGAGGAGGCACAATTGCCCTTTGTTTTCAGTCTGGATTTTGGAATGACCTCAGGATCTCAGGTGGCGATTTGGCTCATATGAGATAGAACAATGTCCTGCTTGGTTTCAAAAACAGGGCAGGTTTCTTTGCTCTGGTGTGCACCTGCTTGCTTGCCTTGCAATTTCTACTTCCGGGTGATTGAACTGTCACTCCAAAATGCACTAACCAATGGAGACGTATCTCTCTAAAACCCACCCACATGAGAGGGTTGTGTCAGAATCATACAAGCAAATACTGGCAGTGAAGCTAAAGTCCTAATCATCATAAACAAAGCCGAGAAAACTGTAAACAAAGGATCACTATTTGAATCAATAAAAATTCAGATTTGCACTCGCTTAGAAATAATTTGCTTGCAAGATTTTTTTCTTCAAAATTCTCAAGTCTTGACGTCATTAATTTTCTGTGTAATTTTTTTTTCCTTTCCTCTAAATTTGAAGTTTTGTTTGATACTAAAGATGTTTTGTTTGATACTTGTGGGACAAATCTATTTCCATAAATGTTAAGCCTGCTGCTAGAAATCTCGGAATGATATTTGATTCAAACCTTTTTTGATGTTTTGATACATCTCCAAATAAGGTCTTTTTTTCATCCTTTGCTGACTTTGTAAAGGTGATCCATGCTTTTATATCATCTAGTATACTACTGTAATTCTCTTAACTTCTGTCTGAGTCAGAATTCTCACTCGCATACAGAAGTTAATACAGAACACTGCAGCAAGGCTTGTAACTAAATCTAAGAGATGTGACTATATTAGCCCAAAATTTTGCACTCTTACATTGGTTGCCTGTAAAGTTTAGAATTGATTTGAAGATTTTATTGATCACATTCATCGTGTTGGACTAGCAACTAGCTACATCTCTGACCTTTTAATCCCCTACGAGTCCAATCGCCACCTGAGATCCCTAGGTAGTACACTTAGTCGTCATTTTAGTTCCAAAATCCAGGCAAAGGGTGATTGTGCCTCTGCAGTAAACATAATGAAACACCTGCCTGAGGTGACCAAAGCAAAGCATGTTTGTCAAGTCTACTTTGCCAGTGTGACAGTGATCACGTGTTTCATCTGCATCTGTTTGAAATAAGAACGACATCTAATCCTGATATAGGTGGTGAGTGCCGCAGCTTACATTTGGCTGAAAGGGTTTTAATGTTGGCAATGCCATCTATATACTGATATCACACAATTTGCCAATGCCTAACCTTTGCCACTGGGCAAAAGCAAAATCCATTTTAACTGTAGGTAAGGGGTGGTTCTTGCATATTGGATCATGGATAGAAGTCAGCCAAATTAAAATTCTGCCTTTATACTGTGACAGTTCTTGAGAGTACAAGCTACTATGGGGCAAAATGTGTATTGTGTAGGATACAGAGGTAGCATGACTGGAACTAGGGCTTGGAGTGATGTTGACTTAGGAATTTGCTTCTGATTTCCACTAATCTGCACTTGGATCTGGGATATATGTATAGAAACAGGTCATCTGCACAGAGGCACACTCTGTGCTCAAACAATGCTTTCTACAGTGCAATGTTAGGCATTTAATCATGACAAAGAGTGGTTCAATAGCTAGAGCAAACAGGCAGGCTAAGAAGGTGGCTTTATGTTGTGTAGCCCTTGCGCACATTATTGATAACCTCAGAAGCTTTTGGAGAGGAGTATATCTGATGGATCCAAGAGATAAGGTTTGGTCAAAAATCTAAATGTTCCAACACTGCAAATAGACACTCAACTCTGTCATGCACCTTCTCCACAAATCAGAGGGGTGGATGATGCCCAGGAGTTTTAACCCGTCTGATCTAAAATAAGGTCTGTCATTATGAGGACTACTCTTGAGGCTAGATGTTTTGTTAACATATTTGCATCTGCATTTAAGAGTGAGAAAGTCCATAGGAGCTGCCGTCAAGTGCACCCTTACCACATTTTAACAGAAATGTGATAGTTGCCTATCTAAGAGTTAGTGGCAATGCCCCCTGATCCATTACAGAGTGAGCAATCAGTGCATTGAAAAAGGAATGTTTTGGGTGCTTTGAGGGTCAGTTTTGGTCCATTGGAAAAAAGATGAGAAAATAGGAGGACTGAGGTTTTAAGTTTGCCAGTGGACTCAGGAGGGAGAAGAGTCAAGCAATGGCTAGGTTGCATGGCCTAGATGTTACAATATAGTGCAGTGACTATAGTATTTATTGAAATGAGTTCTTTCTAACTCTGAAGCTCAGGTGAGGGGATGAGGAGTGGATACAGGGCAGTCAAACCCCTACTTTACTTGAAATTGCATCAGTGTCCAGTTGTTCAAGTGTCTTCATGTGTTCAAGTGGCAAGATCAACCAAGCCTGCCTCACTGAGGAAAAAAATGATGAGAAAAATGAAAGCTAGTTCCACAGCTTTTATACAGAGTGTATGTGTATAGATGTGGACTGTTGGAAATGTCCCATCTGTACAAACACTTCTAAATAGAAGAGTGACCAGATAGTGAATCTGTTCTCCGTTGGGAACAGAGCACGTGTGAGACCAGGAAGTTTTCTCTGCATACCAGTCATACTGAAGTTCAGTTCCCGGTAGAGCACTGTCTCATAGCTTACGGTCATACGAATGTATTTGTTACCTGATAACAATTTCCTGGTTAACTGGTTTTTGGCTATTTTTTTCTGTTGCATGAGTGAGACCAGGAAGTAGTCTCTGCATACCAGACACACTGAAGTTCAGCTCCTGGTAGTGAATGAAATCTGAGCATTTTTTACACTTTTGTTGACTCGTGCCTAAAGAATACTCACTGCTTTTTAGACTGAATAATGTTCTTTTTAAGTTAAGTTGATTTTGTGTTTGTGTTTTTAGTTGAGCTGCAGCACTAGGACTGACAGCTCATCATGGGATTGCTTTATAATCCTGATGGCGGGGGGAAATAAATGCATAAATAGCTAGCTAGCTCGTTACATATAAATAGATTCATTAATTTGTTCAATCTACCTTTACTCCAAATTTGTCTTTCTGTAACACTTCTCCATTGCACATGATCATTCTGGTGTCACAGGAATATTTTATCACATCAATTGACAGGGTGCTGTGGTATCAGTCGTTGTACACCTTGGTTGCTTGCAATGTTAGAATTAATATAGTAGGAATTTAAGCCTTTATGAGTGTTGCACTCACTTTAAAGAGAAAATCCAACATAAAGCAGCTATTGGCGGTGTTTGAAAGTTGTTTCTCCTCTTCTAGGTACCACAAATAAATACATATTCATTAATGTGATTATATTATTATATTGTTTGCTTTACAAGTTATTAAAGGTGGAAAAATGAATTTCCACCCAATATCCAATAACTACTTAACGCCACATACAACCCTCAGTAGAATGCAACAAGTTCACGCTGCTCTCTGGAGAGATTTGAATCAAGTTAAAAAAGACACTGTGTTACTTTGTGTTTGAAGTTCAGTAGCTCATTGCTTGGCCTCCATCTGGCTGAAAATGTCAGTATCACTGCCAAATTTGGTTCTGCAAACATGGGCTGGAC
Source organism: Centroberyx affinis (assembly GCF_046629955.1). Lineage (NCBI taxonomy): Eukaryota > Metazoa > Chordata > Actinopteri > Beryciformes > Berycidae > Centroberyx > Centroberyx affinis. The sequence goes on from NW_027279691.1 coordinate 41,626, forward strand.
CATGTCAGCATCAAAATTTGCAGAAAACAATGAAGAAGTGCTTCACAGTCATTCCCTTTGCTGTTAACTTTTCATGAGGCATTGTTTTAATTTGGAAAAACAAACAAACAAAAAAAAAACAACAACAACTCACTGCTGTTCAGTCAAACTCTTTCTTTAGTGTTCATGTCTCAAGGAGCCTGAAGTAATTTTTATCCACTGCAAGAAGGAATCATTCAAATCAAATCATTTTTAAGACCACGATTTGAACAACTGGAATATGGAAATAAAAATAGTCTGCTAAGATCAACATGTTCTATCCAAACAATTCAGTGTTTCATTATTGATTGATTGATTTTTTTTGATGATTGAAAGCAATGAAATATAATCCATTCTAAAGAATCGTATGAACTGCAAACTGGTCAGACAGCTGCAGAGTTCAACCTGGCATGTAATGCTTTTTTTTTTTTATCACTGCCATCACCTGTCACCATTTGTGACTATAAATTGTCATTCTTCAGCTCAGAGAGCACTGGAGCTGCAAGACTGTGCATCCACTTGACACTTTAATTAGTGCCTTGATCTGAAAAAGAAGATGCAACTTAAAGATTTCAAAGTGACAGTTTGTGCTGTCACAGTTCTGCTGCTGGCTGCAGCAGCCCACTCTTCTCCTCGCTGTGATATCTCCCTGATTGCGGACTGTGATGAAATCTACAACAATGTCTCCACAGAGAGTGGTGTGTACACCATTTACCCCTTTGTTACACCTGTTCAGGTCTACTGTGACATGGACACTGATGGAGGGAAGTGGACAGTCATCCAGAGAAGAATGGACGGCACATTGAATTTTTACAGACCCTGGGAGCAGTACAAAGTCGGCTTTGGAAACGCATCAGGAGAGTACTGGCTGGGACTGGAGAACATGCATCTCCTCACCAAGAAGAGAACGTATGAGCTGAGAGTGGACATGGAGGACTTTGAGGGAAACAAAGTGTTTGCCCAGTACTCCTCATTCTCTGTTGGCTCTGAGGCTGATGGCTACAAGCTGCAGGTGTCTGGCTTCAGGAACGGAGGAGCAGGGAACTCAATGGTGACACACAATGGGCAGAAATTCACCACCTTTGATAAAGATCAGGACAATTGGAGCAAGAACTGTGCAAGTGCTTTTTACGGAGCCTTTTGGTATAATAGCTGCCACCAATCTAACATCAACAGTGCATATCTCTGGGGGACAACATCACATTATGGAACAAGTGTAATCTGGTCCACCTGGAAGGGCTATCATTACTCCCTGAAAGCTGTAGCAATGAAGATCAGGCCAGCTTCTTAAGCATATTTGGATTCAGGGGCATTTTTAAATATCACAGCCTTCTGAAGTCAAAATTACAACTTAGTGTCCTCTACACTTAATATATAAACTATCCATGTTAGTGGCATAGTAGTGGCATAATATAGGGAATAGCTAACTTCATACATTTGATCATATGAAAACATTCTTTCAGGGAATCTTAACAATGTCTAATTATATAACCAATCAGTATCTCAGTTTTATCTGAAATTATTTTAATGGTGACCTAACAGAGATGTATGTTTTTCTACATTGCAAAACATGTATCTTATCCTTTTTACTATGAATAAAAATATGCATGCAAAGAAAGCTACTTGTTTTTTCCTTCATTCACATAATATTCATTCATTCATTCATTCAATTTTGCATAACTGCTTTTTGTTATTCAGGGTCACAGGGTGGGGCGCTGGAGACTGGAAGATCTAAACGATCTCTGGACAGGTCACCAGTCACAGGACTAACACATATTCACATTAACACCTATGGGTCATTTAGGGCCTGTCCCATTACCCACATAACCAGTAGCTTGTAGAGTTACTAATAATATGGGTGGGGTTGGCAGACACACCCACTTCCTCAGAGCTTCACACCAGTGTACTGCCAATCATCCACTTAACTAACTGGTTTTTGGCTATTTTTTTCTGTTGCATGAGTGAGACCAGGAAGTATTCTCTGCATACCAGTCATATTGAAGTTCAGTTCCCGGTAGAGCACTGTCTCATAGCTTACGGTCATACGAATGTATTTGTTACCTGATACCTGTATTATAATTTCTGGAGGTTTTATTAAATGGAAAACAATGTCTCAGTGAATCAAATCTGAGCATTTTTTAAATCAGTCAACAATTTCCTGGTTAACTGGTTTTTGGCTATTTTTTTCTGTTGCATGAGTGAGACCAGGAAGTATTCTCTGCATACCAGACACATTGAAGGTCATTTTTAAGACCACGATTTGAACAACTGGAATATGGAAATAAAAATAGTCTGCTAAGATCAACATGTTCTATCCAAACAATTCAGTGTTTCATTATTGATTGATTTATTTTTTTTGATGATTGAAAGCAATGAAATATAATCCATTCTAAAGAATCGTATGAACTGCAAACTGGTCAGACAGCTGCAGAGTTCAACCTGGCATGTAATGCTTTTTTTTTTTTTGGATCACTGCCATCACCTGTCACCATTCGTGACTATAAATTGACATTCTTCAGCTCAGAGAGCACTGGAGCTGCAAGACTGTGCATCCACTTGACACTTTCATTAGTGCCTTGATCTGAAAAAGAAGATGCAACTTAAAGATTTCAAAGTGACAGTTTGTGCTGTCACAGTTCTGCTGTTGGCTGCAACAGCCCACTCTTCTCCTCGCTGTGATATCTCCCTGATTGCGGACTGTGATGAAATCTACAACAATGTCTCCACAGAGAGTGGTGTGTACACCATCTACCCCTTTGTTATACCTGTTCAGGTCTACTGTGACATGGACACTGATGGAGGGAAGTGGACGGTCATCCAGAGAAGAATGGACGGCACATTGAATTTTTACAGACCCTGGGAGCAGTACAAAGTCGGCTTTGGAAACGCATCAGGAGAGTACTGGCTGGGACTGGAGAACATGCATCTCCTCACCAAGAAGAGAACATATGAGCTGAGAGTGGACATGGAGGACTTTGAGGGAAACAAAGTGTTTGCCCAGTACTCCTCATTCTCTGTTGGCTCTGAGGCTGATGGCTACAAGCTGCAGGTGTCTGGCTTCAAGAACGGAGGAGCAGGGAACTCAATGGTGACACACAATGGGCAGAAATTCACCACCTTTGATAAAGATCAGGACAATTGGAGCAAGAACTGTGCAAGTGCTTTTTACGGAGCCTTTTGGTATAATAGCTGCCACCATTCTAACATCAATGGTGCATATCTCTGGGGGACAACATCACATTTTGCAACAAGTGTAAACTGGCACAGCTGGAAGGGCTATCATTACTCCCTGAAAGCTGTAGCAATGAAGATCAGGCCAGCTTCTTAAGCATATTTGGATTCAGGGGCATTTTTAAATATCACAGCCTTCTGAAGTCAAAATTACAACTTAGTGTCCTCTACACTTAATATATAAACTATCCATGTTAGTGGCATAGTAGTGGCATAATATAGGGAATAGCTAACTTCATACATTTGATCATATGAAAACATTCTTTCAGGGAATCTTAACAATGTCTAATTATATAACCAATCAGTATCTCAGTTTTATCTGAAATTATTTTAATGGTGACCTAACAGAGATGTATGTTTTTCTACATTGCAAAACATGTATCTTATCCTTTTTACTATGAATAAAAATATGCATGCAAAGAAAGCTACTTGTTTTTTCCTTCATTCACATAGTATTCATTCATTCATTTTTGATAAACACTTATTCCTATTCAGGGTCACGGGGTGGGGGGCTGGAGACTGGAAGGCAGGGAAACAACCTGGACAGGTCGCCAGTCCATCACAAACAAATAGACAGTAGACTATATATATCACTGCGATTATCCAGTTGTGTGTTCAAGCAGCGTGCCATGCAACAGATTGCAGCCGCACATCAGTACAACTATCTCATGGTAGTTTGTCTAGCAGTGCAATGGAACAAAATACCATGAGATAGTTGTACTGATTAGGGCTGACAAGCATGAAAAAAAAACATTCTCTGCATTGTGGAGCATGGACATAGTTTCTAAAGTGGTACAGTGTACAATGACTTGAGCAGACATTATGAGTAGTGCAAAATTGTACAAACAAGTCAAAATATAAGTAAGTATATAAGTTTAATAAATCAGATGGACTGGACAGCAAACAGCATTAGAATTACAGTTAGTTCCATGGTTTGTGCAAGCAGCTTTTGGTAATAATAAAAATAGTCAAAACAGTAACAGTAAATGGATTGCAGTTAGCTGATATAGTGGGTGATTGGTAGGGGGGAGGGGGGAACAGACATTCAATGGGTGTATGGGAGTAAAGACCAAGAGTCCACTGAGTAGGGTGACACCTCATTGGAAGACGATGTGGAGGTGGTGAGTGGTCCTAGTCTTGATGAACTGGTACTGTCGCCCACAGGAAAGATTTTTGAAGAGATGGTTGCCTGGGTGTGCATAGCTGGCAGCAATCCCTCCTGTCCACACTCTTAGGTGTTTGTTGTGCAACATGGAGGGTGACTGGCAGCCAATCACCAGCTAAACAGTGCACACAGTACATTGGAACTTAGCTTTGCTAAGTCCAAAAACTTAGCCATAAATCCATAGTCTGCTAATTTCTTTACCACTAAATTAATGTTTATGTGAAGAGTATTTTATAATTTTGAATTAAAGAAAGGCGCTCAAATAACAGTTACACAATGTTCAAGACCAAGCCCAAAGTTAAAGTAGTCAATTCATCCGGTCTCTCATCTCTACTTGTACACAGAAAATCCATGGCATTTGCAGGCATGAAATTACCGAATAAAATTCATCAATACATAACATACTAAGAAAATAATTGTTAGATTAATTGGAAAAACAAAATAGTCTAAATTAATTGATTACCAAAATAATCGTTAGTTGCAGCCCTAGTCTTACCATGACATCAACCCAGGAGGGACAAAAAGAACTGCTCACCCACTGTCTGTGTCTAATGTAAGACAAACACAGAAGCGGCAGGATAGCTCTCTCAGAGCCCCCCTCGTTCCTAGAGGCTCGAGTGTGGCGGCATATCCATCCTACCGCCCGCTGAATGTGTGTGTATCACAGAGGCCATACTGTATGCTCATGTTGAAGAAGCTACTGGAGGGGCACCCCGCTGGTTCAACCGGTAGAGCCTGTATCATTACGGCCAAATTGCAGCAGCATGGTTTTGAATCTGGCCCAAATCTGAACACTGATAGGTGCTTGGGACTATGCAAATGTAATAGTTATATTTTTCAAAAAGATTTAGACAATTTAGTTTTGAAAAAATAATGAGTGACACACACTACTGGTACCTAGTTATGTAAATACTGCTAACACACAAAATGCACTGTTTGTATGTCATCCAGTGAATGCAGATTCACTCACTCTTTTTTGTGGCCAGCATCCAGAAGCAGGGTGGGCCTCCACCTTTGAGCCTAATAGCTGTGGTTTGTGAAATGTGTGAGATGAGAAACTCCAGGGCCATTCTTAGTGTATCAAAACCCATAAATAAGTTATCAAAATCTTAAGGTATTAATATTATTTTAAAATGATGTAGGATTTGACATAAGCATAGGATTCAACATTTTTCTCACTTTCAGCCAGAGCTGTGTGGCTAGCCACATGTTGAAGACAGCATGTGACTCTGAGGGAGAAGTTAGACCTCTAGTGTACATGACCATCATCAGATTGCTTTGCTTGTGTGTGTGTGTGTATACACCTGTGTGTGCATGTGTTTTAGTACTGTGAAGTCTTAAAGGGCCATAGTGAAGACACAAGGTCAGCATTCTGATTTTTCTCATGTAATATTCTAGGGCAGCTCACATGGCTGGTTGAGGTCAGAAGATGCTGAACACTCTTCATTCAACCCAAGCAGTGTGTTCATCCCTATTCGTACAGTGTATGGTTCATTTTCACACCATACTTGCATTCCCTCAGATGGATAAAGAAGAAGAAACACACATGCATCCACCTCCACACATACATGCGCGCAAGCAAGAGGGCACCTGCAGTCTAACACATCCGAACTCACATTGTACTCACTTTTGTTTTTATTGCACACCTTAATCATTTAGTAAACAGATCTTCACAGTAACAATGCAATAGCAGAAAACAGAAGCGAATCACTGCACGGTGCAGCCTGTTAAGTCTTCAAAGTATTTATAGGTATTTACATTGAGAATATGAAAATCAAAGTTCAACGCCCGAGGCTATCCCTGTCGTGAGAAGAGACATTTTAACCCCTCCATCACCTCCAAGCGCTTCTCAGACTTGGAGTCCAGCCACTCAGGCTTTACACTGTTAGTAGCTCTATGAATCCTGTCCATATTGGCAACCCAAAAAACATTCAAGTATTTCCGTCATTGCACAGGCACTGGGTTAGCCAATACACAGGACTCTTAACTGAAATTGCACTGGCAACACTTCAGTAATTTAATGTCTAAAATCAAAAAGCTTTGTTGTTTTTCTCTCATCTGAACATAATGTTAAATAGTACCCAAAGGAACGTCACGTTAAATAGTATCCAAATATTATGTTAAACATTTCCCAAACATATAAAGCAACTAAAGCAAAACCATTACCCAGAATTTGTCAAACCTTTCTCATTCTATGTGACTCACCAATAAATAATCATTTGGACATATTAAAATGAAACAACATAAAAAATTGTAAATGTTTGCGTTGCATAAACTGTAACTATTTAAATTATAACAGAGCAGACTATCCTTGATCTAAATGTTTCAGGTCTGCATGTAAGAGTGGTAGAGCAGTTTAATGGACTGACACATTTTAATTAAAGATATCTAGCACACAAGACTAGTCTCTGATCAATTATACTATTTTTGGTTTCCAAAATAATAATCTTTTAATGTTATGCCTGTCAGACTGCATGTAGTGCAAGCTGAGCTTGCTAAGAGGGAAACATGTTTAAAAAAAAAGAGATATAAAATCGGAATAAGGCAAAGTGAGGATTTTGTTTGAACTACAGCGTGAAACATACTTTTGCTCAGATTTATGTTTTTCAGAAGTTTATATTCCACATCTTCATCCTGTCTGTCATGAGTGTGGACCAAGACGCATGTAGAGACAGACAGACAGACAGACAGAGAGAGAGTAGACCATTTGGATACTGGTAGGGCTGGTTCATTCATTTGCATAATGACAACTACACAGTTCCATTACCCCCAGTCCTCCCTTCATGTACTTACTTATATGCTGACTGAAATAGGTGAAAAGTGATGAATGCTGACATGTTTCATAAAGTAAATAATATGTTAAAATCTCATACAGTTTTTCAACCTTTCCTCATGTTGTGGTGCATTGATAAAGCTTATAGTCTGACCATATTCTGTCATTGTAACATCCCATTTGGTCATGTAATAATATAATAAACACTTAAATGAACATGATAGCCTCAGTATTCAAAACAAACAGAACAAAATCAGAACACAACAGTGGTCCCTATATGTCTTGTACACCATCTGATAAAAACAAAAATACATCTGTATCTAACAAATACAAAGCCTCCTTTTTAGCACAGTCTTTCATTCATATCTGTGGACAATTTCTTTTATATAAACACACTTAAAAGCAGGTTCCATAGAGGCATTGATGGCAAGTCTTGGAATTCACTGAATTCAGCATGATGTCAGGAGTGGGATTTTGGCTCAATCCCATCGGTCAGACAGCCGCGACCATAGTCCATTGTCCACCTGTCACTGAAGGTCCAAGATGGGACTAGGGATGCAGGGCGGTTCCCTCCATCCTCCAGCTTCGACCTCACTACCTGTGGCCTGGACTCCTGTGGTTGGCCGTGTCCCCAGCCAGGTCGTCCTCCACGACATTGGCATAGCCTTCTTTCTCCATGCAGCCAGACAGGACCTGCAGCACAAGGCGAAGCCTGCGGTCCATGGCCTGGAGGTGGGGCTGGATGAGGACGGGGGACAGGCGGTCACGGAGCAGGGACTCCTCCATCAGGGAGCTCAGCTGGTACTCCTCCTTGGCCAGCAGCTGGAGACGAACATGAGTGGACTTCCTCACCCTGGAGACAAGAGACAAAAGTCAGAATATAAAACTCTACACAGGTCTGATTAGGGCAAAGTGTTAAACGTATATATTCTGAATATGTAAAAAAATATCATTGGGTGAAAGAGTCAAAGAGTCTGGTTAGTACCAGTCTTAAGTCTTTGAGGCTGTTTAGGTGTCTTGTAAGGTCAGTGAAGTCCACCCCAACCACTCACTGACATATGGAGAGAGTGTGAAAACATAATTTCTCGGCAGAAAACCCTATCATATAATTAGAGGTCTGACTGTTGCTATGTAATTAAATGTTGAATGTTTTATATAACTGGAGACAATGTGTCAGTGAATGAAACACTGATTGGAAATCACTCGCTGCTTTATAGGAACGGTTCTTATTGTAAACTAAAACTAAGATGAAAACTAGATGTGTGTAGATGTAAATGTGTTAATATCATTGTCATAAACTGAAGTAAAACTAAAAACATGACTGAAAAAATGAAAACTGAGCTAAAACTATCTTGTGTATTTGTAAAACTAAGGAAAAAAAAAATATAGGTGAAATGTTTTCATCTTTTTGTGTATGTGAAGGGTAAAAACAGAAATTAAATTTGGGCAAAGATTTTTTAGGTATTGTTATTGAAATTAAACTAAATAAAAACTAAACTAATAGTAAGCACTTGAAAAAACATTAAAGGAAAACTAAAACTGTCAAAACCACACTGAAAGCAACTAAAACTACACTGAGAAATTGAAACCTACGGTATATACAAATAAAACTATAAATAACCCTGTTTATAGGAATGGAATGAAGGGTGTGAAAAGAAAATTCCCCTCAGTGGTTTCTCCCTTAGTGTTTTCTGATTCAACTTTTCTGATTCATGGTGCAGTACCAAACACAAGGTCTACTGTTTTTGGATGTGCACGCACTATCCTTTTGTAGAATGAAGTGTGTGACAGAATAATTACAATTACAATTACAATTTCCCATTTGGCAGACGCTTTTATCCAAAGCAACGTACACATGAGTTTTTAATACAACACAAGCAAGGATCTAGTCAGGAGAGAACAACGAGAGTAAGTGCCATGAAGCTAAGATTAATAACGAATAATGTTCTTTTAAACTGTGAAATTCACAGACAAGTGACAGTCTGACCTGCAGCACTGGCTGAGAGGCACCAGGATTGACAGCTCATCATGGGAGTGTTTTCCAAACCTATAAGGGTGGGGATCAAGATCAAAAGATTAACCAGGTATTCATACACACCTCCCTTTATCTAGTATGGTTAGCTGTTGTACAAAGAAAACATGTTTCCTTCACATGAAACCTAACTCATATGATCTGGGGCCTATCTCAAGAAGCAGAGTCAGTGAGCTAACTTTATCCTAGCTTTTCAATCTTTTTGTGCGCATATAATCTATTTCCTTTTCCCCGCTGAATCCTATTACTTTTGCTGCTACAACAACCTAATTTCCCCACGGAGACCAATACAGTTTTCATCTCATCTTTAATACGCTGCTGCGGGTCTGTCCATGTTGCATGAGATTGGCTTTGTTACAAACCCTGCTTCTTTCATGTGAACACTAACTATGAGGCTTTGCAAATTCGAATTGTTTTTTTCATGGGAGACCTGGCCAAGAAAGCAGCATTAAGACTAAGAAAAAAGTTGCAGACCATCAACACAGAACACCGTACAAAATCAGATTACAGTCAAAATCCCATAAAAGAAAGAGGTACAACAGCCAAGGTACAACAATGTATAAGTTTCAAGACCTTCTATGGGCTGTTTAGGTTTGATGGAGAATGTCCAAAGTAGCATTTTCATATGAGAGGATCGAACATTTATTGGTTGCTAAGACAGACACTTTAAAAGCAGTCTTTACCCTCTTCCGTTGTCCAGGTGGATAATGAAAGTGTCATTACCAAACTTCTCAAAAGTTTCATAATGGTGGCGGTCCATATTACCTGTACAAGGAGAGGTTAAAAATGGTGAGAAAATATGCTTCAGGGTAAACTTTCTTTCCATCCTTCTTTCCTTCTTCCTCCCTTCCTTCAATATGTGTGACTTTGCGATTGCACAAGATCTCAGAACGAGATATCTGCTGTCTGCCTAGTGTGTCTCCCATGCCCAGTTCCTTTTCTTCTCACCCATTAGGAAATCAAAGATGGTCATGTCCATGATGTCCAGGAGTCGAGTGCCACGGTCATAAGGAGGGGTCTGCTTCACCTCGTCACAGTAATCTGGGTCCACCTCCCACCTGAGAATACACAAAAAAGTATCCCACACAAAACATAATTTAGCCACAGAGAGACAGATGATTAGATAAATGACATAGGTGATGTGAGTCAGCAGTCATATGAAAAACCTGGAAACATTGTGCAATTTGACAGTTGTATTTGTCAGGTCTGGAAAATTATACATCCACCCTAACCCTTGGCTGCTGGGAGATCCAGTGTAGGGGGGTGTAATGGTTTTTTGAGTACTTGGGTCATTTGAAGGCATGGTTACAATAATAGTTCAGTGTCATGTCAACAGCCACTCCTGGGCCAACAGGTTCAGGATTGATGGGAGAATGGACTATTGGTAAATTGAAAGACTAATCATGCACTATCTAGTGTAATATGTTTAATCATGCAACCATATGTTTACCAAATGTATAAGGTAGAATTTAAAAGTGGCCTGTAAGGGCTTTCTTATAATCCTATGGGTACTTTTCCTGATCACACTGCTGTGGAAGAAGCTCCCAAGTGTGAATGTGTGTGAAAGAGTAGCAGGGCAGAGCAGAAAAACAACAAAATAAATAAGTAAAAAAAGAATAAATAAATGCTTGTATTTTCCTTCAGCAGTCAAGGATGTCTCCAAAGCTAGTTCTACAATTCTACTGAAAAAGACCAAAAGGAGATAAGGATAAAGATAAAGATAAAGAAGGAGAAAGAAGAGGTAAATTGGTACAAGGAGAGTTCAATCAAGGCTGATGCGTCAGAGTCTTGTCCTTACTCGGCTTTCTTGCGCTTGTGGTAGGAGCGTCTCCAGGGGTTCCTCCAGGTCTTGCGTTTGGCCAAGGCCAGGTCAGGCAGGAAGGCTGCTAGTGAGCCCTCAATCTGGTCTGGCTTCCCACACAGAGCATGCTCAGTGGAGCAGTAGTAGGAACACTCACCGTAGAAGCAGATGTTATTGGCTGTGGGAGGGAGAAAGGAAAACACTGACTTAGAAATGATATGAGAGAGAGAGAGAGAGAGAGAGAGAGAGAGAGAGAAAGAGAGAGAGAGACTCCGCTACACAGTTGTTTGTGTAGTGGAGCATGCAGTCATGTATGTGTGTGCACATGTGGCAAAATATATATGAGGGGGTAAACCTGAAGACACTGAGATATAAGAACAGAGATGAAAGGAAGGAATAGCAATAATGGAGCTAGAGCTAGACAGTGAACAAGCAGGGTAGTGTGGGTTTATCTCAGGTTCACAGTGGGTCACAGACATAAGCGGAGTAGGAATGGGTGCTGTGGGTGCCTGGCACCCATGGCCAACAATGCAGAGAATCCCTTGGAATGTAGCAATTTTGGTAAAACATTATTGTTCATAATAAGCATATTATGAACAATAATTGACTATTTTCAATTGTCAATTTGTAGGGCTTGTGTAATGTGGCAGATTTGGAAATGCTGTGATATTGAGGCACTTACATTACTTAATTGACTTAACATGACTTATTGGTAAATAAATACACAAAATTTGGGCTAAACACTTATGTTGTTGTTTTGACAGGAAATCCCCTGCATTTTCTGTAGCATAATTGGTGTGAATTCTAACTAATTTTAGTATGCTGATTAGTCATTTTTGTCTTTTTAGACATATAGTGTGTTGTGTAGACAGAGATCTCTTGCATCCATATGCATGAAAGGCAAGCTCCACCCCTGGTCACAGAGGTAGGGAGGGGAGTGCTGACCCAGCAAACTGTATCTGTTATGGGGCGAGGAAGTTGGACCCCAAGCTCAAAAAGGAGAGCGATCAGAACGTGTTTTTTAACAGGTGTATTAATCAAAAGAGTGAACAGCAGCCAGCCAAAACGTACATCTCAACAACTCTCAAGACTGAGCAAAGAAACAAAGGACTACTTAAACAAACACGTGAACCAAATCAACATAATTAAGACAGGTGAAAAAACTCAAACTCTAGTAACACAAAATACAGTCTCTGCTGCCATCTATTGGCAGCCTGAGGTAAGAGAGGGAACTGCTACAATATCTGAGTCAAAGAGAAAGAGAACCTGACTGCTGTTTTTTCACACAGTGTCTCTCCGAGCTGAGGATGTACTCTAATGCTATTTAAGGAGACAAGAAGAATGCTGAGAATGTGGAGCTGAGCCATTATTTCAAATTAAAAAGGTCTTTGCTTGTTAAATCAGTAATGTCTGCCTTCTAGCCTTTGTTGTGTCTTAATTGTCCCAAACCTGCTATTTAAGAACTACAGGCACAAAATCTGGTACATAACAATAGACAGATTTCTGTTTTAAGATGAATGGTCTAGTTTTCCTGCCATAACAAAATAGATTTTATGTTAAGGTGTGTGTTACATTGCCATTATTAGAATTAGCAGATCACCCCAGCTGCTCAAGACGAAGGCGTTTCCATACAGAATCTCATTAGAATCTTTCATACTGTTTCTGCAAACTCAGTAATCAAGAACATGAAGCCTTCTATCAGTGTCCTTGATATTCCTCCCACCAAATGTCTTAAGATCTATCTTTATACCTTAACAATAATTAATTCATTTTTAACCACTGGTATTGTACCCATCTAATTTAAAAACGGTACAGTGGAACCTCTCTGCTCTTTACCTTCATTCTCTAAGTAATTACAGACCAATCTTTTTGTCCATGGTTTTGATGAAAATAGTTGCTCAACCTTTATGAGAAGTAATGGTCAGTTTCAATCTGATTTTAAAGCTTTTCATAGCACTGAGCCAGCTATTCTTAAGTGATAAATGCCTTGCTTTACCAGCAGAGTATGTGAACCCACTGGCTGCACACAATTTGAAGTTTCCCTTTCTGTCACTGTAAGACCTAATGTCTTGATTTGATATGCCAATTAATTACCATATGCTTGCAAAACTAAACCAATACAAAAAAACAAAATTAGGGAAATGTGCTTGAAATTTGTATGCACCTCCTTCAATCACGCCATCCCACTTCAGATACATCATTTATGCAAGTACACCAAACTGAATTTTATTGCTCTTTTTTTTTGTATCTGTTATTCAGTGTCATCTTTTTGCATTGTTGCTTGTTTGTCAACCTCATTTATTTTCTATAAGGAATAAATACTGGTTTAAATTAAAATAAATTGATCTGGAGGTTTTATGAATGTGAAGTAAGTTGAGGTGGTTGTTCATGGGTATTAACATAATTTTCATTCTACTTATTTGTATTTATTTGTTTTATTAATGTAGTTTCATATTCATTCATGACGTTATATCAAACCCTTGCTATTCCAGCATTGTAATGCTTTTGAGAGTATGTTGAGTTACAGTGCCACCATGTGGCCAGTTTTGGCTATGGAGTTATTATCATCACTCAAGTCATTCTCTCGCCATCATTACTGCTATGATTGGCAGACCGGGACAAACAAACTCCACAGTCTAGCTAAGATCCCTCAACTACAGGTACATAACCCAGTTTCAGCCCGAATGTAATTAAGTAGTCTCTTACAAGTGAAGTCTATGGGGAAGTTTGGTTGTTCTACGCTCTTTCCAAGTTGTATGAGAGATGTAGCCAAGTAGCAGGAGGGTTGGCAGAGTTCTACCTGGTGAGATGAAGAAGGTCCTCCAGAGCTTCTTATCCCGCGTCACGTCTCTGATCTCCCTTGTCATGTTGACCAGCCTTCCTGCCACCGGGGGCACTCTCCGGAAGTCCAGGATCCTAGAGAGAGAGATAGAGAGAGAGAGAGAGAGAGAGAGAGAGAGAGAGAGAGAGAGAGAGACAGAGAGAGAGAGAGAGAGAGAGAGAGAGAGAGAGTGTTGACAAAAGTAAATATTCAATATTCTAAACAGAGAAAATGTTAAGTGTTTGTTAACGTAGAGCTTGGATAGACCTGTGTGTAATCAACAAACTGTCAACTGAGTGTCACCCTGTTGCATGTAACACGTTTTTAGGTAATACTTTTGTTTAGTAATAGTAATTAATACTGGAACTATTCATGTGAAGGGCCAGAGATTGCCCTGATGTCAATGTTGCCATAGTGCAGTATAAAGTGTGGGTACAGCAGGAATATTTGTTGTTTCACGCAGGCTGAACACACTGGTGTAAAAGGCTGGCTGGTCGTAGGGTCAGTCCACATCCTGGAGGCGGTGGCAGAGGGGAGGATGAGGTCTAAACTGTGCTCAGTCTTGGACAATGTCTCCCACCCGCTTTTGCGCTGAACCGATGCAGCTACGGAGCACCTTTAGCCTCCGGCTCATTCCCCGAGGCGTACCAAGCAGCACTTCGAGTCCTCATTAGTGCCGAGTGCCACAGCAGCCCCGGCCTCAGCCAGCCAGGCGGGCTGTGAACCCTGGGCTCCCCCACTGTCTCAGGCTCTGCACCGCTACACCAGCCCTGCTCGCACAATTCTGATCTGCATTCATGCACACAACTCGCACAAATTTCAATACAAAATCTTTGCATATGAGCCGATGCATATTTATGCATCGACGCATTTGTGTACATATGCTACTTCCATCTGTAGATATGATCTGATAATGAGAACATCTGACAATGCACATTTGCATGTCTGGAAACATTTCTGTTACCTCCAAATGAAAATTTGATGTAGTGAATAGCTAATAATGCACACACACATTTATGTACATATGTTCTCCTATCTGTATACCTGATAATGTGAACAGCTAGTGATACCCACTTGTACATCCAATTCGTAAAATGAAATGCACATTGACACATTTTCCACACTGTGCAGATATGTTGTAAATTGCAGATCTCCAAACTGCAAATATCTCACCTGTAAATTGGACAACAAAGATGCTGTATCATTATTTATTTATTTGTCATAATATTCTCAATATTCTTTTATGTTCTTTGCTGCTGTAATGACCCAATGTATCCACAGGGATCATAAGAGTTTCATCTAATGTAATGTAATGTAATGTAATATAATGTAATATAATCTAATGTAATCTAATATAATCTAAATTGTTTAAAGTTTCAAGTTGCCCCGTGTCTATACGCAATCACATTGTGTTGTGCTGCAATACAGAACAGATTTTTCTATTTGTTTATAGGAGATAGGTTCTTCCGGTTCCGGTTCTTCAGCACATTGTTGGTAGTTATTGTCTAAATAAAGACTGCTCAAATCCAGCACATCAGAACACATTTTCATCAACAAGAGAAGAATGTGATTTCCAATCTAAACTTGAAGTGTGCTTGGGCTGTTTCCTTTCAGTAAGTGTGATGTATTAATAATTCATCCATTTTACAATACTTTCCATCTGCTTGTGTTATTGGCCTCTAAAGCAGTATTTATTGACATCCAGTATCCGGCTTCCAAGCAAAACACAGACGGAAAAGGTGTGTGTGTGTGTGTGTGTGTGTGTGTGTGCGTGTGTGTATGTCTGGGGGTGGTGGTGGAGGGTGTGGTGTGGGGGGTCTGGGTTTTGGTTCGCTGCCCCCCCCCTCCTGAACCGTGTCTGCTTATTTCTTCTCATTGACTTGACTCCACCTGGCTTCAGATGGTAGGGATCAGTGAATTCTGATCTTCCTGCATCTGCTCATGTCTCAGCCTCTCTCTCTTTGTCTTTCTGTCTCTTTCTCTTTGTCTCCGATGTCTCTTATCCATCTTGTCCCTCACTCCCCCTCTAGTGTATTTATAGGAAAGCACACCCTACATTCTCATAGTGAACACTCAAGTGCATCCCCTCTACCGTGCCAAACAGAACACTACGTCTATTCAGTCCCTGTTTAGCCTGTCTCACTGTATGTTTGCTGTCCAAATGACCCTGACCCCTGCGAGACTAAAACTAAGCCTCCTGGGAGCAGGCAGACACACAGACAGACAGGCTGAGTGTAACAGAGGGGGTGAAACTCTAGCCTACAGAGAAAAGCATTCAGGAGCTGCAAACTGCACCGTCACGTTGGGCCCTGGTGACAAAGGAGCACCTGTGTGCGTGTGTGTGCGTATGTGTACGGGTGTGTGCTTGCGTGTGTGTGTGTGCACACTCACGCATCCTTTTGTGTGCGTTCCATCTCTTACACACCCCGAAGTCACTAGGAGTTCAGAACAGATGGTAAGATACGCACACTACCAAGGAACAAAGGTTGTGCGAGAGAAAAAAAAATCCCACTGGATCACTGAGATTTAGAAGTAATTACTGGAAGGTCCATGACGTTACTTCTTCCCTCCAAATCCGCATGAAGTTTTGGTACATTCCATAACACCACATGTATCAACACAGCCCAGGATTAGAAAGAAGGTTGCGCAGGGCAAAAAACATCCTCTCCCTCCTCCGCGGTCCTGATTCAAGTTGCTATGAAGTCGTAACCTGGATCCTGGCAATAGCTCAGGCTCGTATCCAAAGGCTGCTGTGGTCAGGCGGCTAGACCATAATTCATAGGCAGCCCTGCATGGTGCACACAACCTAAAAACAAACTGCTCTTTAGGGGTGACACAGGCACCTCCTCCCTGCACTAAACGATGTGCCCCTGGCAATGGCACGTCTGTGATTTCCTGTTTGGCTGTATCCTCCTGCCCACGCAAACACATGCCACCGGCCTCAGCTGGGCATTCCACTAGTGTATGTGCAAGAGAGAGAGTGTGTGTGTGCGTTACTCTTCTCAGTGTGCCTCCGGTGAGAAGTGTTACTGTTTCTCCACCTTGTCAGATGAAAGCCATGAAAGTGGGAATCATGTGGGATCATGGGGAAGTGGGGATCATGTGGGAATCAATAGACACGGCAGCGAGAAGAGAAGGCAACAAGATGATCCCAGTGTTCGCTGTGTTATCTAATCCCTCATGTACCAAATCCCATTCAAACGACCACAGCGCAAGTCCGTTATATGGCTTATCTCGAGTTTATAATGGTGTTAAAGTGTCTCTCTGTGTATGTGTGAATATGTGCGACCTGCCATTCTTTCTGGAACAGAGAGAGAGGGATGGAGGGACAATTTGTGTATACAGTTGGGATACAGATACCTTTGATATCAGTCATAACAAATCTCTATTTTAAAGGAACACACCAGCATCATCATTAAGCAATGACAATGAATGAATGCTAGTCACCTATTATCTCTCAACATGGTGTATGCTATAGCACTGAAGTGCACAATATTGGGGACACTTTGATGATTTTTGGTGTCAGCATTTTCATCACTTAACAGGAAGGTTGAGCCATACCTGTCTAGGTGAAAGGCAGCAATCTCGGCGTTGTGCCTCTCAAAGTCGGAGAAGTAGAAGAAGTCTGGCGGGGTTTCCTGCTCCCGGGTCTGCCTGAAAGACACAATGGTTAAGAAAATGTTAGGGCGACGGCAGCATAACGTGAGCGAGATTACATTTTTGGTCAAGGTCATCCATGCTGTTATCTCCTCGTTTAGACTACTGCAACCCTCTCTGCTCCTGCCTCAGTCAAGTCACTCTCACATCTCCAGTTCACTCAGAGTGCAGCAGCTAGGATTTTAACTGGTGGCAAATGAAGAGACCTTTTGTCCCCAAAATTTTTAACCACTTTTCCTTTGAATGTGATTTCTATTCTCATCTCCTCATATAATTTACTATCTTTGATTTTATGCCTTCTTGTAAGCACTTTGTATAATCTGCTTTTAGATAAGTGTCATATAAATAAAGTTAGAATTATTAGCATTTCGAGCATGTGGTGCAGAAACACTATTGAAATTGTTAGGATTATTATTTTTCTCTGGAGCTCAGAAACCGTAAGACCCACAGCAACCAAACTTGGCAGATACGTTTGAATGGCCAACCACTACTCAAACATGACACCAATCGGCCAGATGGTGGCATTATAAGAAAAACGTAATGTTTTGGCCTATAGCTTCTGAACCGTTTGACTTGGGGAAAAAATATCTGAACATAACATCATAACATTTGACTTCATATCATTTGACTTTTTGCCTCCAAAAGTTGTACACAGCACTATCAGACTGAGCTACACAAAGATTCAACTTTTTTTCCTGATCGGTTTAACAACATGTCTTCAATTAGCTAACGAACTTGACCCGGAATGTCGCTAAGTAGAAAAATGCCGCTAACTCAATGACTGTGTGGCCAATCTTCTGCAAACTTGACACTTATGTTAAATAGTGTTCAGCAACTACGTGTGCAAAAGCTCTTTAAAAATGTCCAATAGGGGGCGCCAAAATGTTGAATTTTTTTTTCTCACAACTGAATGTACAGTACCAAATGTCATGAAATTGGATACACATACTCAGTGGACAGGTACTACTCATAATTCAAAATTTGGTCCAATCACAATGTGTGTGTGTATGTGTATGTGTGTGTGTGTGTGTTTGTGTGTGCCAAGGGTGTGTGTGGAAACAGTAGGAAAGCTAGAAGATAACACAACCACAGTCATACAGTAGATCGCAGCCTCAAACCCAATGCCGCAACCATGATGCCAGGTTATTACTCTGGTATACACTAAGTATACAACACATAAGCAGGTGCATACAAGACTATACAGGTGAATCCAGGCTAAGATCCCTTATGATCAGTTATCCCTTATGACCATATGAATTCCTCCTCAGTCATGAAAAAGTGATGTAGATAGTATGTGCTTACATGCAGGGGTGCTGCAAGGAATTCCGGGCCTGCAACCCTATAGACTGCCTTTCCTTGAACCCTTCAGGAATGCCAGTTATTTAAAGGTCCCATATTGTTGAAAATGGGATTTCCCTTGCCTCTTTGATTATAAAGGCGTTGGATGTGCTAGCTAAACATCGTGAAAGTATCAAAACACACGGTAGCCAACTAAATCCACACAATCCATATCCCAAAATCAGGCAGAACAACAGGCGTCTAAGATCAAGGCCTTTGTGATGAACACACCAGGATCACAATTGCTCTAAAGCAGGCTGAGCAGCAGCTGGAGAGTCGCCTTCTCCAGTGGCAGGAAGAGAGGACCGGTCTCCTCAAGGCCCGAAATGACACCCAGCAGGCCCTGGAGGAGAAGCAGAGGGAGTCGGCCAGGATTGCTGATCTGGAGAGCGAGGTTGGTGAGATGCTGGAGAAAAAGAGAAAGAAGCCGGCTGCAGAGGCTGATGGATGCTCTGAAACCAACCCGCAAGGAGAAGGAGTCCACCTCCACCCAGGACTCCAACAAAGTCTTCTGATTCTTCAAGCACAATAACACCTGTGCTCAACCACACACACACACACACACACACACACACTCAAGCCTTACCACACACACCCCCAACCCTAACCACACACACAGCCAACCCACCTACATCCATTTCCACCACCATCAAATTCCAAACCCTTCCCTATTTTTGTGGAGCTGACTGTAAGTCTTCCCAGTCTCACCTGCGCTTAATTGCAAAATCAAATTAATGAAAGAATCAATTGAACAAATCTTTTCACTGAGTGACTGAATCTCATAAAAGAGCCAATGTAAGTGGATTTGTATGCAAGCATAAATTGTTCCACCATTGTAGTGATGGTAAGCCACTGCTTTCAGCCCTGCTTTTCCATGTTAAAGTTACAAAATGTTGGTATAAGTATAAGTGGTATATAAGTGTTTCTTTCCTTCTTTCACTTCTTCGAGAAGTCATCTTCAGTCAAACTGGCATGTTGAGAGCGAAACACTATCATCTCCGCTATATTTATTATTATTATTATTATTTATTATTATTATTATTATTCATTACATTCCGACATCCATCCTGAGTGGCACTCAGGATGGATGTCGGAATGTAATGAATGGACACCATCATGAAGGCCATGGTGTTAATGGTGCTATAGTAAAGAACACATTAGTAAGGTAATCCAAAACAATATTCTCACATTGAACTTGGCTGTTCGCTAAAATAAACTAAGATATTTTTATTCGTTTTGAGACATTTACAATGGAATCTATGCAAATCTCCTCAGCTTTCAGCACAGCTTTATTCCCTCCATCTCAGTGTCTGCATCCCTTTCTAGGGCAGAAGCTGACGCATGAGACCCAAGGCTGTTTGGACTAGGCCACTAAAGGGAAGCTGGATGAGGTTCTAGCTCATATCCTGTGGCTTCTCCTAGCAAATACACACACACGCGCGCACACACACACACACACACACACACACACACACACACACACACACACACACACACACACACACACACACACACACACACACACACACACTCACACATGCACGCACATGGACAGACATCCAGGAGACATGGAACTCTGCCAAGCAGGCCATGGATCTGAGTCAGGGACTGGAAGCCTCTGTCTGTCTGTCTGTCTGTCTGTCTGTCTGTCTGTCTTCCCATCTGTCTGTCTGCTTGCTTGTCTGGCTGTAGGATATGATCTAAACGTTTATGCTCTCTCTCTCACACACACACACACACACACACACACACACACACACACACACACACACACACAACAAATTTATTCCACACATACTGACAAATGAATAGAACAGGATATCATCTCCAGGTGTACGCTCAAACAAACATTCACATGCACACGCACGTGAACACACTCGCACGCATACACACACACACACACACCACACACCTGAACGTTAACGAGTGCTGTAACTGCTATGCTTGCACAAACGATCAACCCAGTCAGCTAAAACTGACACACAACACACACACACACACACACAAACACACACACACACATACCCACTTATCCCCTC